>NC_032023.1:17004913-17148456 GCF_001865875.1 Lupinus angustifolius
CATCAGGGAAATGGCGGATGTGCGTGGACTACACGGATCTCAATAAGGTATGCCCTAAAGACCCTTATCCTCTCCCAAACATTGACCATTTGGTGGATAATTCTTCAGGCTATCAATACCTGTCCTTCATGGACGCATACTCTGGTTACAATAAGATCCTGATGTACCCTCCCGACCATGAAAAAACAGCATTCATCACTGATCAGGCCGCCTACTGTTACACTGTCATGCCCTTTGGTTTGAAAAATGTTGGGGCGACCTATCAAAGGATGATGAGCAAGGTGTTTGTCGGCCAAACTGGGGAGCACATGGAGGTCTACATGGATGATATGATCGCCAAAAGCCTCCCCGATGAAGATCATGTATACATTTTGGAAAGCATTTTTCAGCAACTCTGCAAGTACAACATGCGGCTAAACCCCGAAAAATGCACTTTCGGGGTGAAGGCGGGCAAATTCCTCGGTTTTCTTCTCACTAGCGGAGGGATTGAGGCAAATCTGTCCAAATGCCAGACAATCATCGACATGAGAAGCCCCCGTACGGTCAAGGAGGTCCAACAATTAAACGGGCGACTAGCTGCGTTGTCCAGATTTCTCCCGTCCGATGCAAAACATTCACTCCCCTTGTTTCAGTTATTGAAGAAGAGCAAGAAGTTTGAATGGTCTGAGAGTTGCGAAGCGGCGTTCAACACTTTCAAACAATATTTGGCCGCCCCACCTATTCTCCCCAAACTATTACCTGACGAACTTATGTATGTATATCTGGCCGTGTCCGACGGAGCAGTAGCGGCCGTGCTGATACGAGAAATGGCAGAAGGTCAAAACCCGGTTTATTTCACAAGCAAGGCCCTGCAAGGCCCTGCAAGGCCCGGAATTGAGGTATCAAAAGCTGGAGAAAGTGGCGTATGCATTGTTGGTCGCCACACGTAGGTTGCATGAGTACTTCCAATGTCATACAACAATTGTCAGAACCAATCAGCCAATCAGACAAATTTTGCATAAGCCAGAGTTGGCTGGGCGGATGATCACATGGTCAATAGAGCTCTCTCAGTTTGACATCCGCTTCGAACCTCGCACGACCATCAAGAGCCAGGTCCTATCTGACTTCGTTGCCGAACTGGCCGCACCAGAGGGCAATCCGGAGCAGGTATGGACTATCTTCGTCGATGGATCTTCTAACCCGAGAGGCAGCGGAGCTGGATTTCTGCTGGAAGATGGACAAGGAGTAACCATTGAACATTCCCTCACTTTCACATTTCCAACATCCAACAATCAGGCAGAGTATGAGGCCTGCATCGCCGAACTACAGTTAGCAAAAGAAGTGGGCGCCCATAAGGTATTAATTTGCAGCGATTCTCAATTAGCTGTGTCTCAAATTACAGGTGCATATCAAACCAAGGACACCCTCCTCAAAAAAAATGCTCAAAGTGAAAGAGCCCATGGCCGACTTCGATGAAGCGACCATTCAGCATGTGCCCCGTGAAAGCAACGCCCGAGCAGATATCTTGTCCAAACTCGCCAGTACCAAATGCCTCGGGAACAATCGGTCGTCCAGGGAACAGTCTACCACCCAAGTGTCATGACGGTGAAACAAGTGGAGATCCCAAACAACTGGATGGGCCCTTTCATCCGATACATCCTCCAAGGCACCATGCCTCCCGACCTACAGGAAAAGCAACGATTCCTCAGGTGTTCTTGTTGGTACACCCTGATCTGGGGAACATTGTATCGACGAGGATTCACCGCCCCCTTGCTCAAATGCCCTGGTCCGGATCGGGCGGACTACGTCCTCAGAGAAGTTCTTGAGGGGAGTTGTGGGCATCATTTGGGTGCCGCCTCACTTGCTAAGAAGGTGTTACGTGCTGGGTACTAGTGGCTCACAATGGGAAAGGACGCGACAGACCTTACTCGAAAATGCACCCGTTGCCAACTTTTCGCCGATTTCCACAAAGCCCCACCGGAAGAATTAACCACGACGCAAGCGCCTTGGCCTTTCTGTAGGTGGGGTATGGACATTCTGGGACCTTTCCCTCAAGCAACGGGGCAGCTTAAATTTTTGATATCGCCATATATTATTTCACCAAATGGATAGAAGCAGAAGCATTGGCTACCATCACTTCAGCAAATATCCAGAAGTTCACTTGGCGAAGCATAATCACTCGTTTCGGCATCCCGTCCGCCATAGTAACGGATAATGGCACCCAATTCGCCGATCGAAGATTCCAAGAATTGTTATCAGGCCTTCGCATCAAACAACACTTCACTTCAGTGGAGCATCCACAGACTAATGGGCAGGCCGAAGCAGCAAACAAGGTCATCCTGAAAGGGATAAAGAAGAGGCTGGACGAGTCAAAGGCAAATTGGCTGGATCAACTCCATCACGTACTGTGGGCGTATCGGACCACTCCCCACTCTACGACCGACGAGTCACCATTCAACTTAACATACGGCGCAGATGCCATGATCCCGGTCGAGATATGAGAACCTACCTGGCGAACGATTCAATTTAACGAGGGAGATAACCAATCTCTCCTCAGAAACAACCTTGACGAAGTGGAAGAAATCCGAGAAAGGGCCCGTCTTAGAGAGGAAAATATCAAAAAGAGAACCGCGGCGAAATTCAACTCTTCAGTTATTCCCCGCCGATTCACCGAGGGAACTCTGGTATTAAGGAGAGCAGACATAGAACGGGTAAAAGGCAAGCTAGGACCTAATTGGGAAGGACCTTACCGCATAATCAACAAGATCGGCAAAGGAGCATACAAGCTTCAAGATTTGACAGGGAAAGACATCCCCAGGACTTGGAACGCCGCCAACCTCCGAATATTTTATGCCTAAACCGACAACCCCATGCATGGTTGGTCACTCCTTTGTAATCTTTTTTCACTTATATATGATTGAGATATTATACTCTATGATTGTTTTGAAAGATCATCTCCCAACCTGTTTTCACATTCACCCAAGGGGTCAGTCTTCGCCCCTCTTGCCTAGTGCCGCCTCACTTAATAATTCTTTCGCATTCACCCAAGGGGCCGGTCTTCGCCCCCCTTGCCTGGTGCCGTCTCACTTAATGATTTTTTCTCATTCACCCAAGGGGTCGGTCTTCGCCCCTCTTGCCGGGTACCATCTCTGGCTTATTACATTCACCCAATGGGCTGATTTTCGCCCCCTTGCCTAGTGCCACCTCATGATGACTTTTTACATTCACCCAGGGGGCCGGTTTTCGCCCCCCTTGCCTGGTGCCGCCTTATCCGAGGGGCCGCCAGATTCAGAATTAAGTCCATCATACTCAAAATCATTCACAAACACATCGTCCAGTGGTTATACAGTGTTGCATATAGAATTTAATATAGGAGATTAGTGCAAAGATTTGTCATTAAAGAGAAGCAAATTACAAGGCAATTTCTCATTCGTTGCAAGGAAGCAAAATTACAAGGTACTTAAAAACAAAAATTACAAAGTTCCCCTACCTTGGCCAGGAAAAGACATCAAGATTGGCTCAACGTTGTCATCCCCCACTAACAGGTGCCCGTCTTCCACATAGGCCCCCAACTGCATCCAAGACCAGTCTTTGTCTAGAAAAGCCAGAGCTAGTTGGGACTGGGCACTCTCCCAAGCATCCACAGCAGCTTGACCCACAACTTTCTCCAGCTGCTCTTTTTCAGCCTCAGCGGCCGCCCGTCCATCCTCCAACGCCAGTACCCGAGTCTCCAAAGACGCCTTCTCCTCCCATAATGCATGCACTTGCCTCAGAAGTACCATCTTTTCTCGCCCAGCAGACTCAGCACGAGCTTTCCAAGCTACGACCTCCTCTTTTCGTCGGTGAAGCGCCTCATCTTTGGCACGGACCGCCCATTCGGATTCCATCACCTGGGCGGTGAGTTTCAACTTGTCGCTTTCCAGAAACCCCACGCGAGTGGATAGATCCGTCGCCTGGGCCTTGGCGACCTCGCCCAGCCTGACCATCTCCGCCTTCTCGACGGAATGAAGATCAGCCATCTTCAGCTTCTCCGCCTCATGAGCAGTCCAGAGCTTCGCCATCGCGTCATCCGCCAGGCGCGACTCCAGAACCCCATCCGTCTCTAAAAACTTCTGGATGGAAGCAATAAGGACATCACTTCCCTTCACATTCTGCAGCAGGACGGACAGGGGTAACTTGTCGAAGGTCTCCTTGGCATGGGCATTGAGGAACGCCTGCTCAATCGCCCTGGGGACACTAACAGGAGAAATGCGGTCCTGAATCCCCCTAGAACCTTCCTCCTGCTTGGCTCAGAAGAACGACCAACATCCTCTCCAGCTGTCTGCCCAGAGGAAGGAAGCGCCGATGTACCAGCTTCTTCCCCAGTCGATGCGGGCGGGGGGTTTTCAATAGGATCAGCAGGAAGAACCGTTTTAGTAGGCACAATAGGGGGCGTCTCAGGAGTCCTTTGGACCAGCTCTTGATCCATCAAATTCTCAGGCTGCCCCCCACTCACTGAAGAGGGTGGCACAACTGTTTCACTGGGGGACCCCTCAGTGGGACAGGGAACGGGGGATGACGTTCTCTGACACTTGGAAGCAGCAGCGTCTTTCTTGACCAGGGCGACAGTCCTTTTCAGAAGCAGGCTCTTCCTCAGCTTCTCACTCATTTTGGCTTTTAGTTCGACTGCACAAAGAAGAAGAAAAACGTTAGCAACAAGATAAACATATACATGAAGACAAAGCAGTAAAAGAAGTCGAAATCCGGTCCACCCACCAACAAGGTCCACTAAAGCCCCGCCCCCATCACGGATCGTCGAGCAAGGAAGAATTCCCCCTCATCAATCCAGTAAGTTATGAGTTGGGCAGCTTTCGCCTCTTCCGGAGATAAGTCTTCGGTCTCCACTAAAAAGCCCTTGGAATGGCGTTGATGGATGTCCCTCTTCCATGCAAAGGGGAATCGCGGCTCGCCGGATTTGCTGAGACACCAGTCATTCCACGCTCGCCTGACGTTGACCTTGAAGTACCCGCCCTTCCATTTTTTCTCATTTGAAGAGAATGGCGTGAATAGCCCCCGTTTTGGCCGAGATTGTAGACTCGTCCACCTGTGACGTGCTTCCTTATCTTCATCAGAATTGGTGTGGTGGCCGACCCGAAACATCCAAAAGAATAGCTTTAGAGTGCAAGGGATGCCCGCCGCCTGGTACATTATCTCGAACGCCCGAATGAACCCCCACGAGTTTGGGGTCAGTTAGCTCGATGCAATCTGCAGATGCACCAGAATTTGAATATCCCACTCCTCCAGGGGGAGACGAAGCCCCAAGCGCCGGATGTACGCCTCGTACAAAAAGAAGGTGTATTTGTCTTTTTTCTCCTCGACGAAGTCATAACAGACCCTCTCCCCTGACCTAGGGGCGCTGGCCTCGAAACCATGAAAAGTTTCCTTGGCCACAGGTATGCTGAGGGGAGTCCCATAGGGGAACGTGCTGGGAGTCTCGAGCACTTCTCTGTCCACCCACCAATAGCGGGAATCCTCCCCGGCCAGCTCCGTCGGAACGAACAGTTGAGGAGCCTTTGCCTTATATGTCCTCATCGTCATGAACTTGTCATCACAAGAGTCATCAGACTCAGACTCAGACCTAGACTCAGACTCAGACTCGGAACTGTCACTCAGATTGAACCCATACTTGGCACGCAGTGAGGCCAAATAATCGTCGGCGCCCCCTAATGAAACCCTGCACCTCCACCTCTGGGAGGAGGAGGGACGACGCTCAGCGGTTCAAGAACCTCCACCAATGCGTAAGACGAAGGCGACGATATTTGGAAACACGATGGAGGTCCAGGAAGGATCTCCACGTCGGGATCAGACTCGTAATCACAAATGAAAACCATGAGAAACGAGTGTTACCTGGGTTTTTGAAGAAGTTGAAAGAAGGAAGAATCCAGAAGAAGATCACGCTGGAAGCAAGAAGTCGCGGAAAGAATTCAGGGGTTTTTGAAAATACGTAAAAGAGAAAAAGTCACAAGACCCTCTATTTATAGAGGAACCTGGACCATGGGCCAAATGACCAGGCCCATCCATATCCTCATCAGGGCCGTAGAAAAACACTCAAGTGCAATCCAATGGAAACCCGAAAAACAAGGAAAATTCGGCGGAAACCAAAGGTCGTGCCACGTGCTGGCAGTTGAATGACCAGCGGTCACTCCAGGACATGACAATGTTCGGTGGACATTAAGAGTCACAGTAGGTAATGATGAAACATCCCACTCCAGCTGATACATTACCCAAGGTCATTAATACCTACCACGTGGCCCGGGGAACCAAAGAGGCACGTCATAAAATCTCAAGAAGTACCTAGCCGCTCAAGATAGATCAATGCGCCTAGTTAGACAATCACCGGGTCGAGGAACGTCTCTAACAGTCCTCGCCCGGCGCCCTGACCAGCTCAATCAACGCCCTTTCAACCTCAGGTCGCCAAATCTCATATGGTCAGACCGCCCTGAAAGAGGTAGAGTCTCCCAACATGCTCGCCCAGCATCCTGGCGGACCGGGGGCAACTGTTCCTACCCGTCGAACCGAAGAGTCATACTTGGTCGCCGAGGTGGGTCCCGCATCCAAATCAAGCAAAGCTCGTGTAGAGTCTCCCAGCATGCTCGCCCAGCATCCTGGCAGACTGGGGGCAACTATTCCTACCCGGCGAACCGAAGAGTCATAATTGGTCGCCGAGGTGGGCCCCGCGTGTTGGGACAACCAGAGTTGACCTAAGAGACATCATGCTTTCAGTACCTCACCAACCCACCTGCCAGCACTGCAGACAGGCTGCAGAACGGCTACCAAACCAACCACACGCTAAAAGGTAAGGGTGGCACAGTGTACGGTCCTAGCAGACCGCCTGACACGGGAAAAGCAACCCCCAACAATACCTTTGGTCGGCCACGCGTCGCACCACCTGCCAAGAGCCCAAAGTCAACTCTCCCTTCTATAAATAGAGGTCTCTACCAACAGGAAGTACCTTAACCTCTCTACTCTTTAACATTACTCACTCTACTACTCTTTACCTTCATTATTCTCATATTCCCAGTCATTTAGTTCATACACTGACTTGATCGTCGGAGAACCTTTTCAGGTACCTCCACCGGCGGGTCCAGCTCTCCTACCTCCTCTTGCTACTTTGACGACTATCCTCTCCTCCTTCCTCAGCAACTGATCAACCATTGTCCGTACCTTTGTGTTTTAAGAAAGAACAATGTTCAAATTACATGATATGAGTTACATTATGTTCAAAACAAAACGACACTCATGGACGAGGAAGATGCATTAGGCCAGGCTACCTCTTTCTCTTTCTTATTTTGCAAAAAACATTTTTGTAGGAAGTGGGAAAGTCTAGCTTCAACTATAATCGTTTTTTAACGAAATGGGTTTTTCAAAATCCAAACCAAACAATATAAAATTATTAGAAATGATTATTTGATAAAAAGAATTCCTTTTTATTTATTTTATACTATAAATTGGACCCAACCAATTTCACTTTTGAAGGTATTGAGTTATGTATCATGTTAAAGGGGAAAATTTCCTCCAACTAACTCAAATCTCAATCGAACCAAAATCCTATTGCTTTGATGGGCAGTTCTGATTCAAAAATACAGCCAAATCCAACTAACAATCGGAACGAATGAACACTCCTACACGTGAGAAAAAATAAATATAGAAAAATTGGAAGAAAATATAGGTGATTATATGCAATTACAATTTATGAATTTTATACATTATTACTATATCATCCGTCATTTATGTTTATAATCATCGATTCTTAAAAAATATAAAGGAATAATATATTATATAATAAATATATATAAATCTTCACACTGTATGTATATAAATATTACAATCTATTTTTTTTAAAATTTTTACATTTAAGAGAAGAAGTTTCATATTCTATCTAAATGATAAAAGTATCACATCATACTATTTTTTCTCTTTCTTTTATGTAATTCTCACTTTAGTACTACAAGAGATCTTGACGGATAAAATTGATGCTATCTTAGAACACTAAGGGTTAGTTTGGGAGTTGGATTTTGGAGGGGAAGGAAAGGAAAGGGAAGGCTTGAGAACCATGAAATAAGTGTATTTCATGGTTCTCAAGCCTTCCCTTTCCCTCCCTTCCCCTCCAAAATTCAACTCCCAAACTAATCCTAAGTATTTCTAGCATTCAACTTTAATTATTTTTTGCTCACATGGACGGTGGCCTCCGCAACTATATCTCATGAACAGTACTGCCTAAGATAAACGTCCCTACTCGCCTTCTTTTCCCCATCATGTAATTCTACTTAAGGGTTAAGCCTAAATTAACATTAATTGCTTCAGGGACATGATCTAAGAATAGGACACCTGATATAGTGCAATTGATTAAATGTATGATTTAATAGATGTCAACTGTGTCTGTTTTGTATTATTATTCCATTCATACTCAATTGTTGATTCTATAGATGTGCTGATTGTTTTAATTTCGCACTCATCAATTCCATCAACTTGTTTTTTTTATTTTAAGGTTTGTTATATTAATATAATATTCTTCTCGTTTAACATATATTTTGATTCTTTTTAAGATATGCCTAATTAAATGATGTCAAGTTAAATATACTCATTCAATTATCATATACTTTCCGTATCTAAGAGAGGAAAATATGAAATAAGAAATGAAAAAGATGTTGTAATAAATAATTATATATTTGGAAAAAGATATAATTGAATATTGAGTTTCTAAAATATCAAGTAATTTGCAACAACAAAAAAATGTCTAAACATTAAAAATATGGAAGGCAAGGAATAAAAATTGCTTTTAAAATTTTGGTTTTATATAAGAATCAAAAGATGTAAGTTTTATTAGGAAAATAAATAAATTAATTATTTATCAATAAAATTATCATCTTTAGTTCCATTATTCTATTTTGGAAAAGAAAGTGAGTATAGAATAAAATAAAATCCTAAAAAGCTTATTAAAAATATTAGGGTTTAGTTGTGATGAGTAGAACCTGACCCTACCTAGGAATGGTAAAAAACCCGTACTTTTGGATACTTGCGGGTATTATAAATGAACTTTTAAAAATACACGTAGTATATACGGGCGGGTACGGGTATTATGGTATCCGTATCCGCGAGTACTCGTTATTTATATGATTAATATATTATATTTAATTAAAATAAAAAATACATTATTCTAACATTTATTACACTATGTATATTTTTTCCTTTTACTTTATTTACATATTTATTGAGTTTGGTGGTAAAACACCCTACAAATATTATTACATATGTAGAAACACGCATATTTTACAAAGAAAATATATATTTTTTGTTAAAAAATGAGAACAAAAAATCATACAAATGGAAATCACCAATAAATTTAGCATTTTTGCCAAATATTCAATCAAAAGATACAAAAATAATTAAGTTTCATCTTATTTGAAAGAAGTAAAAAATTTAAAAATTATTTATAATAGACGAAACCCGCGGGTACCTATAAATACCCGCAAATACCCGCTCACGGGTACCCGTACGAGTACGGGCGTGTATGGGTATTACTCTTCTATTTTGAAATGGGTAGCGGGTAGCTACTACCCGTGCCCGCTCGTGCCCGTTGCCGTCCCTAACCCTACCCACTAACCTAGATTAACTTGATCATGATCAGATCTAATCAGGTTGGATCTCATTGGATCTAGGGTTGGCTTGAGTTTAAATATAGATCTCATCAATATTTAGGGTAAGATAGGAGACAAGTATGACCTGATCCAACTCATCTCATGATCACTCACTTATCATGTGTGTATGTGTCTCTGTTCAATTGTGTACAGAATAATGATACATTTTGGTCAAAATTATCATTAATTTTCTAATTATTTTATCATATATACATGATTAACAAAATATATATACATTTATTATTTTATATGTCAAAAAACATATTCATAATAATAAGTAATCTTGAGAATACTTATCTAAAAGATGTATGTGTTATATTTAATTATGTCTTTCGAGTTTAAAGGTTGGCCCATTCAACATTGTCAGATGCATTAGATTTGGGTATAGGATCGAGTCTAGTTTCAAAAAGATGACAAGATAAACTTTTAACTCATTATATTTTGGAAAGAAAGTGGGAGAATAGAGAGTGTAGAATAAAATAAATCTTAGTTTATTAAAAAACACTAATTGGAGAGTATAAATTTTTAATCTAAAAGATAAATAAAACTAACAATATTAAGAATAGTTTTGTAGTATTGTCCATAGTGACATGCTTATCATTAAAGCTAACAAAAACTAATTTCCATATGAAATTGTTTATTTTTGGAAAGAATGTTAAAGTTGTGTTTGAGTGGGGCTATTTGTGTCCAATATAATATACATACCCATTAAAAATGCATTTTTTAATTGATAAGATTGATTTAAAAAATTAATTTGAATTATTTCTTAAAAGAAAGGTTTTAATATATTGTAGGTTTGGTTATCTAAATGAATCAAACTGGAACTTTATGAACTTAAAATTGAGAGATTGTGAATATCTCATGTAAATATATAATGTTAGTTTATATATACTGTGAATATCTCATGTAAATATATAATGTTAGTTTATATATACTTAATATTATATATATAATAGCAATATTTTGAATGTGTTTTTAAAAGAAATTATATCTCAATATTAAATGTTATATAATAACTCTAAGAACACTATAAGGTGGAGAAATTTGATAAAAGAAAAACCTTAGTCAAAACATTAAAGCTACTCAAACTCAAGATTTTTACGTTGCAAATAATTCAAACTTCACTTTTAGAGTCAACTTAAATTAATAAGACAAGCTCAGACCACTTATTTTTATCAGAAACAAACGAATACTCATACTATTTACCTCCTTAATTAATACTCACAATATCTCTAATTATAAGTCATATTTGCATAATTCACATGGATTAAAAATTAATTATGTCACTCAAATTTATTAAACTTTTTAAAACTATCCATACAAATGAACAAATATCCTCTTAATTAGTGAAGAGGTAAGTAATTATTTTTACTTATATTTTATAATAAAAATGTAATTTATGATAAACAAAAAAATAAAAGTATTATTACATTACTCTTTTATATTATTATGTAATACTTGGATCTTCATTACTAATAATATCCTTACTCATTTACAAAGGAGGTAAAGAAAATTGAAAGGAAAGAAAAACTGTGATGAAGAGTTTGAATCTATCTCGCTTAGCATCTCATTAATGGCTCACAAGAAAGTGGAGGGCCCCACAACCCACTGCTTCCGTTTCTACCCACGTGCTACAATTCATTAATTAACATCACTGATAACAAGTACGGCATCAAAATTATAAAAAAGAAATAAAATAAAATTCCGTCCTCCCTTTTTATTTTTTTGTGTAATTATCCCACGTGTTTAAATTCTCCTTCTTTCTTTCTCTCTCTCATATTCTCTCCATTTCTATTTCACTCATCGTTTTCTTTTCTCTTCTTTGCCCCCTCTACTAACCCAAAATGAAAATTCACACATCGGCGATTCTTTTTTCATTCACCGTTCTCATGACGGTTTCACTAGCGGATCAGTTAACTTCCACCACCTACCACGGCGCTTTACTCACCAACCACACATGCTACAGTCAACACAACAAACATGTCCTATCTCCACCCCTCTTCATCTGCAAAAACAAAACACAGCGATCAAAATCATCAGAATCGGAGTGCGATGTGTGGAGCAAGGCGTGTTCGGAGGTGGTGATGAGCGTGGCACGGCGGCCGGAGATAGCAGAGTGGTTGAAAAAGGTGAGGAGGAAGATCCATGAGAATCCAGAGCTAGCTTTTGAGGAAATTGAGACGAGTAGGTTGATAAGAAAAGAGTTGGATCTGATGGAAGTTAGTTATCGATATCCGTTGGCGAAGACTGGTATTCGTGCCTGGATCGGAACTGGTGGTCCACCTTTTGTAGCCATTAGAGCTGATATGGATGCACTTCCTATTCAGGTGTGTTGTTATACTGGTTCACCTTCTTATTTGATCATCATAAAACTTACTTTTTGTAATTTTTCTTACCAAAATCTCCACCTTTGTTAAGATGGAAATATTTAAGCACAAAAATTGCACATTCTTAGGGTTTTTTTGCTACTTCTCTATTAGACTTTAGCTAAAAATGTTTTGTTTTTCTAAAAATGTTAGTTAATTAACTTAAATAGCTTGTGAGTTCAAAAATTAAGATTGGAAAGTTTTTTATGGAAGGTTGATTTTTTTGAAATTACCTTTTCTTTGTACTAACTAAGGACACCTGACAGGTTTTGATATATCTGATCTATTTATCTTATTATACATAAATAAAGTAACTTCAGATATTTTTCTATGGTTTATATTTACGTGTCAGAGATATATCTGATCTGTCTTATCTTATTACAACAAATATAACTTTAGATATTTTTCTATTTTTATATGATTTCCACATGTGTGTCAGAGATATCTGAAATGTATGTGAAGTGTCTTTTTTGTTTTGTGTGATGTTTTTTTGTTGCATGTGAATAATTAATACAAACATGTGTATTAGGTTTAGTACTTGTGAAGGAGTACTTTTACTTTGTGTGACAAAGGACATGGATCACTCTTTGAAGGTGGTTGCATTCATGATATTTTTTCTTATTGAGAGAAAAGGTGGTTGCATTCATGATGTTTTTTCTTATTGTGAGTACTAATGCGTGTCTAATATGTCAGTCAAATTTATGAAATATATTTGTGTTTCTAAAGCTCCATGCCTTTTTTTGATACTAGTGATTTACTTCTAATGCATTTCACTTTATAGTTAAAAGAAATGTTCTTTCTTTCCAACCTTCCATTACTAGCTGTTACTTTTCATGGTCGTCTTAACTTTGTTTTAGTATAGTTGAAAGCTTATTTTTCATCAAAATGGAGATCATTCTCATGTAATATTTGGGATTGTTTTAGGAAGCTGTGAAATGGGAGTACAAGTCAAAAGTTGCCGGTAAAATGCACGCTTGTGGGCACGACGCACATGTGGCTATGCTTATCGGCGCTGCCAAGATCTTGAAAACTAGAGAGCATTTGTTAAAGGTTTGTTATTCCATAACCTCTATTCTTTATACATACAACCTTATACACCCTCAATCAATGACAAAAAACATAGCTAAGGTTAAAGTTAACTTTAATTGGAACTATGTGAGCTTAATATTCACATGTGTGGTTGGTGTAAAATGGAAAAAAACGGTAATCGTGTACTTATTCACTTTGTATTTAAAAAATATATTCACTTTGAATAACCCAAGAAGGTAATTTAAGATAGATCACTCGGCCACTCACTTTTTATTCCATGAAATTTGACTGTCATATCTTAATTTTCATTCCGTACGTACATTCATTATTTGATCAGTAAAAAGGAACTGAGTACATCGTATTTACATTGTGTTCCTTTCTTTACGGCGGAACATAGAACAACATTACATGAGATGTCTCCTTGACCAAAAAGTCTAGTCCGTTACAACCTTTACCTTAACAATTTCATTGCCAGAATTGCTGAATAGCGCTAGAGGAATTTTGTCTATAAGCAAAATCAAAACTTATATATTATAGTATATAAGATATAAGTATATTTTAATTAATTATATATCACTACATGTTGTTATTTAAAACATCATTCACTTACTTCAAATTTATTTCTGATGTATTAAATCTTCGGCTTTTGAAGTTTCAATGTATTAAATATCATGAAGATACACTAACCTTCTTAATACACGCGTTATAATTATCATTATTTTTCTATATTTGAGTTGGGATATATTTCAGTTTAAGCTGTCGGTGGTTTAATTAAGGCATGTTGCCTATATCAGTTAATTTCTACTGCTCCCGCTGGAGACAATATAATCTGCAAAGATTTCCCCCCTCTTTATTTGTTCTAAATTTAGGGTCTCTTTTTTGTCCTCAGCATGATAATACTCTTTAGTAGGTTTTAGGTCAATTTATTTTCAACCACCTTTATATGTTTTTTTTATTCTCATTTTATTATATACCAATCATGTCTTCTAAACTTTGAGTTCCATATGTTACCTAAATTTTTTTTCACAATGATCTGAAATTACTATTAAATTATTAATATTAGTTGGAGAGTATACGTAGTTTTGTTAACTCAAAAGTGCTTTTGACAATTAACAAAAAATAAACTGTCAAATTCTTCGTATTATTTTTATTATATTATGAGAGTTTTATCACAACTTTTAAAAACAAGTTCACATCTCCACAATAATTATATTCCCAAAGTTTAAGCACGTTGACAGCTTTCACAATGGATCTTTTAACCATACTATATCAAACATAAACTGTATCAGTAAGGGTTTGAAATGTCTTATATAGGAGATCGACTGACCATCAGTTTTTTATATCGTCTTATATAATCAACATATAAATTTATTTAGATGAAAGTAAACTGTGTTTAAGATTATTTTTTATTAATAATTGATTTATAAATAAACCATGTCATATTTTTATGGGTAAAATAATTTGCAAGCTAATTTTATAGGAGAATATTACTACTCAATTTTAATTTATTTATTTTTATATGGCTGTTAAAAATTCAGACAAGGTAGACTATCTAGCCTCGTTTGACAACTAATAGTGAGTGTCATTTCTTAAGTATTTGGTTATTGACTAATAAGATGTTAATATAATGATTTAAAAAATTAATGTAGTAGTATAAGGTATTATTTAATTCTCATATATTATAATAGATCAAAAGTTGAATGTTTAATCATATAAGTGATATTTATTGCCAGAAACAAACACACATTATATTTTTTTTTACTCATATGTGATGGATAGCTTTGGTGTTGGTTATAAGAAAGAGAGAATGTTACTGTAAATGCACTACCATTTTTCTTTTAATTTGATTATTTCAATAATTCAATTTTTCTTACTTTAATTAATTCCACGCTATCTCAGATTTGAAACTTTTTGTTTAAGTGAGATGGAATCTATCGCATTAATGTGGAAGAACTTGTTCTGAAGCAAAATTAAGTGGTTATTTAAATTGTGTCCCACTGAATAAAGTTTGCTTTGTCTTCCGTTTTAAAAAAATAAAACTTGCTTTGTCTTGCATCGGCCAGAGCACATGATACCCTTCAGAACTTGCTCTTTTTTATTTCTTATAACACATTATTACAGATCTTATAATATTTACATAATTTAATTTAATCCCTTTTATATATTTGTTTTAATCTTATCACATCACACAACTAAATAAGATGTATCTCATTTTTAATCAATAATTAATACTCTTAGAGGTTGTTAAGTAGAAAGACATGATATGAAAATTTACACTATCATGTTACAATTTAGAGTTTGATGAGTCAATATGATAGAACATAATTATCTCGTTCACATAGTGTATTTTTTATCGAACTGAATAAGAAATGATAACCATGATATGATAATATAATTATTCTTCTCATATCTTACATCTTAACATTATTACTGTTATCACCATCACACTGGTATTAATTTTACCACCATATCAATATCATTATTATTTGGTGTATATCCTATCTTACTCTTATTGCACCCTCTAACCTATCATGGCCACCAATCATGCACACGATTATAACTATGATTTCTTTTTTAGTTTGGCAAAAAGTTGCCAAGCACATTTGTTAAGAAATCAAAATATAAAAATAATAATGTAGAAAAACCACAGTTTAAAACTGTCATATATTTAAATACGCTACTTTCTAATGTAAAGTTTCTGCATTGGATTCTCTAGGAAGTGCTTTAATTAGTATTCAGATGCCTTATTAGGCTTGTTTATAAAGACATGTTAGGCCCTACGGTCTTGTTTAGTTTAGTGCATTGGCAGACAGAAATAGATGGACCCATATAGTACAAGGTTTCTAAACTTACAGAAAAAGTGAAGGTATACTGGCTATGACATAAGTGGGAATCTTGTCTACTTCAACCACTTGCAATAAAGCCTAACGTAGATTATGATTGGAAGTGGTTATTTCTTTTACACTGAAATTTCACTTTTCTCAAATAGTGGTTGGTGAAAGCATAGATGGAAAAAGTTCTAATAATGTTTGTCCAACACTTTGGGATATAAAAAGTATAGAGCAGAGATAAGAAAAAAAGAGGGAAAATGATATATGTGATTGATGATATTATGTGAAAATGAGAGATAAAAATGGCAAGGTGTATTAAAATTACAAGTTGTTTTAATAATTTGTTTACATATCATTTTAGCTTATAAAGGACACCTTATTTATTCACTCAATAAAGATCATTTCTTATGTCTGCTCTTCAATGCAATAAAAAATGTAGAAATTAATCATTCAGTATCAACGAACTTCATAATTAATCAAACCAGTCTTTTTTCCTAACTCTTTATTGATGTTCTGTCCATTACAGGGAACTGTTATTCTGCTATTCCAGCCAGCAGAGGAAGCTGGTAATGGTGCAAAGAGAATGATACAAGATGGTGCATTGGAGGATGTGGAAGCTATATTTGCAGTTCATGTATCCCATCAATATGCAACTTCTATAGTTGGTTCAAGGCCTGGACCCTTGTTAGCTGGCTGTGGATTCTTCAGAGCAGTAATTAGTGGGAAAAAGGGCACTGCTACTAATCCATACCATTCTGTTGATCCAATTTTGGCTGCTTCAGCTGCAATAATAAGCTTACAGGGTATTGTTTCCCGTGAATCAAACCCCTTGGATTCACAGGTGTTCCTTCATGAATCTCCTTTTTCTTCAAATTCTCAAACTTTGTCACTCTTTTGGGTTGTCTTGCTTGCATACCTTCTCTAACAAAGTATTGGGTTGCCTTTACAATTTAGGTTGTTTCTGTGACTTCATTCAATGGCGGGGACAATCTTGACATGACACCAGACACAGTGGTCCTTGGTGGAACTTTCAGAGCTTTCTCTAACACCAGCTTTTACCGTTTACTTGAAAGAATAGAGCAGGTTGCCCTTAAAACCTAGATGTTATACTTTTTAGTTTTTAGCTTGTTATGTCGATGCATCAAATAGAGAACCGAACTCTAATGTTACCTAGCTACTAATGTCGAACACTTCCGTTTTAGAATGAGCTTAACTTGAATCATATTGTTGTCTCAAACAGGTGATTGTGGAACAGGCCAGTGTCTTCAGATGCTCTGCAGAAGTTGACTTCTTTGAAAAGGAATACACCATTTATCCTCCTACAGTCAATGATGACCGGATGTATGAACATGTGAAGAAGGTGTCCATTGATTTGTTGGGCGAAAATAGTTTCAAGGTAGTACCACCTATGATGGGTGCTGAAGATTTCTCATTTTACTCCCAGGTGATTCCCTCAGCTTTCTACTACATAGGAATAAGGAATGAAACACTCGGGTCTATCCATACGGGACACTCTCCATATTTCATGATCGATGAAGATGTTCTACCGATAGGCGCTGCTGTTCATGCTACCATTGCAGAAAGGTATCTCATTGAACATGGCTGATGACAAAAAAACAGAAAAACCATGTTCATGTTCATGTTCCTAGGTCCACCCAACCTTGTACAAATTTGGTACACATGTCCCTGTATTTATTTCTCTCTTGGGGGTTAAGGAACGGTAGATTCAAAATTATCCTTTCCTTTTTGTGGAGGGAGTCTAGGGTAGCACCAAAATTTGTACTAAGGTGGTTTAAAGCTATTTATCGTTTTTGAAGGTAGATGATAATAATTATACTATAATACAAGTTGGTTTCAGGAAAACCGTTGTATAGTTTTACTTTTACCCCTTATGAAATCAACCGACTGAATAAGCACGTCCTAATAAGAAAATGCTATTAGCATATCACTGCAACATGCTAGTGCCCTATGTGAAACTAATAGGTGTGTTAATTTCCTAGCTAATGAAGGCCACTCAAGGATTGTGCCTATTTGATTCAATTCCTACCCCTTTAACTCATTTTGTTTGAGTTTGCTCATTGATCATAAAAAAAATATCATGAAACAAATCACATTGTCAACTCAAGAAAGCCATACATCAATCATGTCCTCCAATTTAACATATGTTTTACAACATAAATTACATCATCTATGGAAAGAGAAGGTAGATGGAATATGAGCACCTAGTTCCAAAGATACACTTTATTTCAGTACCAAATACCTCCACTAAAAAACAATACTCTTCATGTGACTACATTCTCATTTAATACAACAAAAGGGTTGACAATTGAAATGCAAAGCATTTCAAAAAAAATCCAGCACATTTTCTAAACCCTTCATACTGGTGAAATACTTATAGAGTTCTTCGGCCTTCTACGATGAACGGCCTACATAATTTAAGAAAATCTTACCTCTTCTCTCCACACAAAGATCTTGCTGCTTGTAGAGCAAAATATGTAAGGATGATGTCAGCACCAGCCCTTCGGAGGCACAATAGTGACTCCATCATAACCTTTTCTTCGTCAATCATTTTAAGAGCACCACCAGCCTTTATCATTGAGTATTCACCAGAAACCTGTTCCATTAATTAAAAAGGATTGCGATCAAAGTAGAGATGGGACAATAACTTTGAATCAGAACTTTTTGCCTTAGTACTAGAATGAGCTAGTAAAAAAACCTGATATGCTGCAACTGGCAAAGGAGAATTATCCCTGAGCAGCCTTATGATATCCAAATATGGAAGACCGGGTTTCACCTGCAAATGCATTTTTTGAAGTTAAAGAAATGAAATGGTATTCATAGAAATGAGCATAAGTGAGGTTCATTCTTAAATGTGATCATGCACACATACAACTAAAACTTAACTTACCAAGAGAATATCAGCTCCTTCAGACTCATCTTCCCGCAACTCAGTCAGAGCCTCTCTGTAATTTGCTGGGTTCATCTGATAACTTTTGTTCAGCCACGACAGATTTATAAGCAATGTAAGAACCAATAATGTGAAAGTGATTAGATATATGATAGTAATTTCAACTTCAAGAAAATACATACGTCTTCTTGTCTCCGAAACGGGGGTTTGACTCCAGTGCTTCTCTAAATGGACCATAAAATGAGCTTGCATACCTTTTAGCAACAGATAAATGGCATGGTTTAGGACCAGCAATTTATATACCAGACAAAAAAAGAGGTCAGTGAAGCTAAGAACAACATCCACCAATCAATCTTGTCAGGCAAAACTTCTTTTCTTACAGAATTGGTTTCTGAACGAGTTAATTCAGTAGCAAGTAATAACATGTGATATCTCATGCAGGCAAGAAGATACATGTATAAAGGAATTCGAATGCAATGGGCTGTGGCAGTATGGATTATGGAAAATAAATTTGAGTGCAAGTTACATGAGAAAGAAGCCAACTTGTGCACAATAGAACCGCTACACTTAAAAAATTGATCCAATAAATATGCCACACATTTTGAATACCTCCTTTAATACTCCATGACGAAACATTGATATCTATTGGTTCTTACACACATTCTATAAGTTGTATTTTTCCTAGGCAAGAAGAAACCCCTTGCCATTTGCAAAATTGAAATGAACCAGTTCAAAATAGTGAATGCCACAGTTTGACCGGTTCATGGCCAATTCCACGATCTGAATTCAGTTTTCAACTCAATGGTTTAAGTACCATGAGCTGGCTGGTCTGCTTCACCACTCAACCAGTCAGACCAGCCTGCCCGCCATTGATAAGTACATTTCCATAACAGGGTAAACCTTCAGCAATTTTCAATTCATGGGATACACAGAAGATGAGATCAGGAAAAAGAAAATGCCAAGTAATTACTTTGCTGTGTAAGACATTATAGAAACATGCTGAAAGCCTTCAGCATCCAAAGCTGCTCGTATTGCTCCCACTCTACCATCCATCATATCACTAGGACTAATAACATCTGCTCCAGCTCGGGCCTTTTTCAAAATCAACAAAGAAAAACATGTTAAGCCAAAACATAAATGAAGTTACTGGGGTCACAGATAGAAAGTTAACATTGGAAGTTGGGAACATAAAATCATATGCTGACATCCTCAGATAACAATGCTCAACCATAAAGAAGTTTTGGGTGAACATTACTTGTTGATAAGTACCATTGAGCATTGGTTAATTACTGTTTATTTTCAGAACATTGCGATACCGCGTTCACCCCCATTACACGAATCAAAATTCAATTGTACACACGTGAAACTCATTTAGAGATTAATGAAGGTTTGGGGGAGATGGCGAATGTAATCAGAAGTCAGAATAAATTAACAAATGGTAACAGCCTATAATTGAAATTTTACATATAAGACAGCAGTCCTATTACCTGGGCTACAGCTTGTTTACATAACTGATGAACTGTCTCATCATTCATAATAACTCCTACAATATATCAAGGATATACAATGTAATTAGTACTTTATTGATTATAACTAAGAAAGAGCACTTCCTTCAAGAAAAGTTCAAATCATGCAGAATAGTTCATTTTCCTATACTTCCGCTGCCTATACTTTTGCATTTTCTCAAAAGGTTTCTAACTTTATAGTATAAGGAACAATGGCTTACCATCTTCTCTAACTATACCATCATGCCCATCTGACGAATAAGGATCTAACGCAACATCTGTATAGATAACCTGAAGAAGGTTGAATAAGAAAGGATATTGGCTTAGCCTTCTACAAGCACCAGATAATATAAATTCTCAAACTATAGAAATTATAGTCACTTACAAGGTCAGGGTACTTATCCTTGAGCAAACGTATTGTCCGAGGAACTAAACCATTCTCATTGTATGCTTCATCTCCTGTGGGAGACTGAAGAATAAAAGCAATTATATTAGATTGTGGTAATGCTACAGAAAGCTTATGATATACAGGAGAAGAGAGGATAGAACCTTCAAAGCATCAGGGACTTTGGGGAAGAGTACAACACTATTAACACCAACATCCCGTGCCTTTGCAACCTGTAGCACAAAATGTTACTGAATAATGTCACTGTCACCCATGCAGGTTAGGAATGAAAAAAAAAAGGCTTTAGGTGTGTACTCATTACCTTTAAAACTAAATAAGAAAAAGTTTATTTAATTTATTAAACAAGAAAGAAATGTAATGGTCACATTAAGTACGGGAAATTAAATGCCCAAACAAAACCTACCAACTTAATGCAGCATGGCATAATTCCAAATACTTAGATAATTAAAAAAACAATCAAATCCGTCTAAACTCCTCCACCAAATCACCAAATTGAAACAGCTTAAAAGTTGTAATGAGAAACATAAATAATACTTAGAACAATGAAGCTGATCTATAAAAGTAAAAAAGGGTAAAAAAGGCTTTGGGCATATTAACCTATGATTCAATCGTGCATATTCTCAAAATTTCAATCTCAACTATTCCTTTTTATATAAAAAATTAGATCATAACTATAAAATTGGTTCCTGAGGTGATACTGCTTTAGAGTTTACATAGCAGGCATATCTATGAGTGAGCCATTTAAGATGTTTAAGAGAGTATGTGATGCAGAAACAACAGCAGAAACAAACCTCTTCCACGAGTCCATGTCTCCATCCAAGCCTATAGCATCCAGGCATAGCCCCAATTGGTGTGTCCTCCTCACCTGCAAGGATACATATTCTCATAACCCAAAAGCAAAATGGTACCATTCTACCCAAAAATGAAAAAGGTATATAATCTCCAACATAAACCACAATGAAATCATCACGCACAAAGACCAACCTTCATGAATGAAAAGTGGATACACAAAATTTGCAGGCGACAAACTTGTTTCTTGAAATGCTTCTCGAAGTACCGGTGACCTCCTATTACGACGAGGACGCCTGGGAAGTAGCTGATACAAAAATAATCATTGCTAAGCAAGGTGTACTAACGAACCATCAATAAAATAGCGCGAGGTTTAACTTCATCAAACTCAGGGCAAGAGATTCACGAATATATATAGATATACATATTTATTTATACGGGTGCACTAAAGCAATCAACAATTCATAATACGTTATTACTTTGAAAATTGAAATATAAAAAATTGTATAACAAAAAATCATATAATCATTTAAGCTTTGGAGCACAGACAGAAATTGTCATGTTATGTTCTCTTTGTTTCCACCCTTTTAACCAAAATGTTCGACTTTCCAATTTATGTTCTGTCCTACTTCATTTATAAAAATATAACAAACAGAGAAAATAAACTCATGTCCTATTACATGTGTGTTTTGGCATCTCTACCAACCGCTACCTTAAACTTGGTGTTGTATCAAATAATTTGTAACTCAGTGCAACATGTTACATATTCAAAGGCATAACTCACAATCATTAAATTTCCACAATCAAATCACCACGATGAAACCATCCCAGTGATAAAAAATAATAAAGTAACATTAAAGTTGGAACTGTATACTCACAAGTGAAGGAACCACCGGGGTTCCAATAGGGGCAGCCGGTGTGGGCGGAACAGGAGGCGCGTGAGGCACATTTCCGGCGACAACAGCGGCTTCACATTGAGCATCAGAGAGGCCTAACTTGTGAAGAGGGCCAGAGCCATTTTCAGAATTGGTGGCTCTAACTGCAAAAAGGTGTGGACTTGGGCGAGAATTTGATGAACAAATGAACTTTAAATTCGTGGGCAATGGTGAAACACTAACATAACCATTCCCATCTAAAAAGGAAGACTTCTTTACAGTAAAAGATGCATTAGGAATCGTTGAAGCCATTAATTAGTCGCAAATTCTGCAGTATTCAGAATTCACAATAGTTAATTGATATTGTTAACAATTAGTCCCTTTAAACAAAGTATGAGGGTGAGATTTCGAAAATCTTACCTTGGATTGGAAAATGACGAATAGAGAGAGAGGGTCGTGGCTTATCGGATTGGGTTGAATAAACAATAAAGAGAGCCAATGAGAGGAGAGTTGCATGGATAGTATATGTGAGCATGAATACACTGGATTCAGCAGTTTTTCGTAATTCCGTTTTTGTCCTCCAATTACTCACCAAGTCACAACAACCATGCTACTACTCGTGTTGGATCGTATACTTCAGACACAATTCTATGCCCTCTCTCTTTTACTCAGACTTGTCACAATGAAATATTATTGTGGAGTGGTTACAAAATAGAGTATTCATATTCATGAAAAAGATAAGTTAAAATGTGTGATGTAGGACAGTTTTAATTTATCCAAAAAGAATAAGTCGTACAAATTCAGGGTTTATTGTCAATTTTCAATATCTAACTTTTTTGTGTGGATAATTACATGTTGTAGGTAGATATCGAAAACCCAAAAAAAATGATTCAATATAGATAATTACATGCCTCAAGAGGTGTGATGCATAAATAAAAAAAGTATAACACAATTTTCAAAAATAATAAACAACTTCAACATCACTTTTTAATAGAACATGAACAATCAATTCTTAGGGCAAATTATAAGTAATTTGTTTTTGGGTCTCTAAGTAGTCTCACATGCTAATAAGGCCCATTTCATCTCTCTTCGGAAGCGGATTAGCTGGTATATTGAATGTGATTGATCCATTTGGTTTTAAGATAAAACAGTATAAAACTGTGTGCAAAGTGCAATATCGTAGACAAGGATTTTATTCAAAAGTGGGGCCAATAAATTGGAGTAAATACTTGCATTCGAAGAATGCGGATTAAAAAGAAAATAAAAAAAATATATTTTTATGTTATTTGGTGGGATATAATTGGCGAAAAATGATCTTCCTTCACAATTGCATATAAACTTGAACAGAGATCTCTGCCCCAATAGGACTCGATCTATATGTTCCTGTACAATGGAATAACACTAAATAATATAAAAGAGTAGGGATACACTTACTCCAAGAGTACGTTTTTTAAACTTACTTTTCATCATAGTCATCAATTTTATGGATATCTAATGGTTTAGATCTACTCATTAATTCAAACTATTGGATTTCCCTAGAATTGATGATTAGGATGAGAAATAAGTTTAAAAAACTTATTCTTAGAGTAAGTAAATCCCTCCTCAATACAAAAGTATTACTTTATATTTTTTTAATTTTTTCTCTACAAAATAATACATTTTAATTTGTCCGAGACAATATTGGTATACTAATAGGGAAAAAGGATCTTGATCCAATAAACTTGAAGCAAGGCATAGTCTTCCCAATCAGTCAAGGATTTTATTCAAAAGTGGGGTCAATCAACACGTGAATTTTCACCCTTGAAATCAGGGATGGCAACGGGCACGGGTGGGTGCGGGTAGTGTTTTCCCATGCCCAAACTCATAATATTTGTGGGTACCCGTGCAGGTAGTGGGTATTTACGGGTAACCAACGAGTTTTTAATTTTAATTATATATTTATATAATTTGTAATAATCAATATGTAAAAATAATTGTAACATGAATAATATGATATTTATATAATAAGTTTATTATCATAGTTAAATATGTGTAATTTATTATGAAATAATAATAAAGTATATGATATATAATCTTAAAATAATAATAAATATATATAAAAATTTAACTAAAAACTAAATATATAAATTTGCCGGTACCCGCGGGGCGGGTATCACAAAACTCACTCCCGTCCTTAAGCTATTACTACGGGTACCTGTTGCGGGTATTTCCACGGGTACCCACTAGTCGGATTGGGCGGAACTACATTATTTAGAAATAAAGGAAAATGGTGCTTGTTAATCAATATGAAAGGAGAACACCATCATAAACTATATTTTTAAACCTATAACTTGGTATAGCATCTCCATATAATATGGGTATGGACCATCCTGATGGTAGGAACACATATATTTTGACAAGTAGCTAAATCAATACAAGTATATCATCTTTCAACACCAACTACCTTTATCTCTTTCCGTTTAAAACCATCTCCTTCTTTCCTTTTATCACATTATATGGTCCAAAAGATATTTGTGCTTTCATTTGGAAAGATATGCACCAACATGCATGTGTCGTCTAAGGCTGGCAAATTTTCCAAACGCAGTAAACTCCAACATATAAATCAGATTAATGAGAATGGCCCCCCTCATTCATTGAGATTTTTCTCTTTGATTTACTTTTCATCTTTTTCCTTTTATCGGTCACGTTTTTATAAAGCATGAAACTTTGACGTGAAAACGATGTTTCTAACACAAGATCTTAAATGATCATGCGTAATATGATAAAGAAGATCATTTATCCGAAGACGGGTTTATTGATTTGAAATAAAGTGGGAATGGCATGCTCGATATTCATTCTACTTAGGTTTTGTTTACTTTTTCTTTTATTCAACTTCAATGATCTGCATGTCTGCCATATATTAATGAACGTTAGTCTTACAAAAAAAAAAGAGAAAGGAAAAAAGCACCATCTATTGGGAATTCCTTATGATTGGTGAAATATCAATCCTAAGATCTTGAATCTCATGATTCTCACACACATATATGAAACAAAAGGTGCAGTGTCATACCTGAATCCATGTTCCTAAATGTGCTCATTTGGTCTACATTTCTGAAAGAGGTTTTGTGCTATGATGGTCTTCCTCAACCAAATATATGATTCCTCTTAGGACTTGCGTTTTCACTCTTATATGAATAGGAGAAAACTGAATTTGATTTGGTGTGTTGGAGACCATAACCTTCCTTATGCGTTAACTTACAGGTTCCCATTATCCCATATGGGTTAACCTGATGGGTATCCACCCATTAAGCCCATATCCGTTATCAACTTTTAGAAATCTAAGGGGTGTCAGTAATTAGATCACTTATAATGTAACCCCGAAAATAAATAGCTGATATGATTGTATCAAATATATGATACTCACCTTAATTAGAAATTATAAATTTCTAACAATCTCCGACTTGAGCTTCATACCTTCCTGAAACAATTATATCACATGTTCTTTAGGCGCGCATTTGTATGCTATTTACGTTTAGACTTCTCCTTAATAAAATCTGGTCCATCTCATATATCAACTATGGAACCACCGTAACTTTCATCACATTTAAGTGTGATTCGACCACAATGATCAACATATTAATATACTCAATGACATAGGTCAAATATGGATGAGTGACATGGAAATTCCATGCAATGTGATCTCAAACATGTCTATTTCTAATTGACCTTTCTTTATTCTATAGTGAGATCAATCCAAAGTCTTTAATTGCAACACAATTGTTACAATGCACAATTTCAAACTGAAACAATAAATCATCAACTTTATTATGCATAAAAATTGTATATAATATCCAAAACAAAACATAAAACATATAGACTCCCACTAAACTAAACTAAGGTACCCTAAGGAACAACACTTATATGAGCAACATGCTCATGAAAGACTTTAGGTATCAAACCCTTAGTTAGTGGATCAGCTAGCATAAAATTTGTCCCTAAATGTTCTATGAAAACTTGTCCATTTTGAACACTTTCATTAACAACCAGAAACTTTATGTCAATGAATTTTGACTTTGTAGAACTCCTATTGTTGTTGGAGTAAAGAACCGCGGACTTGTTGTCACAGTAAATCCTCAACGGTTAATACCATCGACCATACATAAGCCAGTGAAAAAATTCCGCAACCATGTGTCATGGTCTGATGTTTCAAAACAAGTCATGAACTCCGCAGCCATGGTTGAATGAGTTATAAGCGTCTGTTTCGCAGACTTCCAAGAGATAGCACATTCAGCCAATACAAACACATATCTAGAGGTGGAGTGTCTACTGTCTAGACATCCAGCAAAATCGGAGTCAAAATACCTAATGATCTCTAAATTCTCAGATCTCCGATAAGTGAGCATGTACTCCTTTGTTCTCTTCAAGTAACGCATAACACGTTTGACTGTCTTCCAATGATGCATTCTATGATTACTCAAATATCTACCCAAAACTCTCACAACAAATGCAATGTCGAGACGTGTGCAAACTTGAGCATACATTAGACTTCCTACTGCAGACGCATAAGGAATCTTTTGCATCTCGTATCTTTCAAGGTCATTGTTGGGGCACTGTTCGAGACTAAACTTGTCTCCCCTAGCTATAGGGGTATCCCCTGATTTACTATCTTTCATGCCAAATTTATCTAGGACTTTATCTATATAACTTTCTTGTGATAACCTTAGGATACCTTGAGAGTGATCTCTCAGTATCCTAATACATAATACAAACGAAGCTTCCCAAGATCTTTCATTTCGAAATTATTCGTTAGAAATCTCTTGGTTTCATGCAATAGTCCTATATCACTGCTAGCAAGCAGTATATCATCAACATATAATATCAGAAAGATAAATTTACTCCCACTGAACTTATGGTATATACAATCTTCAACTTTATTTGCCTCAAAACCATACGAGGTAATAACTTGATGAAATTTGTGATTCCATTGACGAGAAGCTTGTTTAAGCCCATAGATGGATTTCTTGAATTTGCATACCATAGACTTTGAGCCAACTGACACAAAGTTTTCTAGTTGAACCATATAGATCGTTTCCTTAATGTCACCGTTAAGAAACGCAGCCTTAACATCCATCTGATGTAGCTCTAAATCAAAATGAGCCACTAGTGCCAATATTATTCTAAAAGAATCATTCGAAAAAATCCTCCGAAGATACTGGAGATAAGGTTTCTTTATAATAAATGCATTCTTTCTGAGTGAAGCCTTTAGCTACTAGACGAGCTTTATATCTGTCAATATTACCCTTTGAATCCCTCTTGGTTTTAAATATCCATTTGCAACCAATAGATTTCGCACCTTCAGGTAATTCGACAAGATCTCAAACGTCATTATCATGCATAGACTTCATCACATCCTTCATGGCATCGATCCATTTTTGAGAGTTAGAACTTTTCATGGCTTGACAAAAGTTCAATGGATCATCTTCTGTTAACTCAATGTTATCCTCATGTTCCTGAAGAAATACAACATAATCATCAAGAATTGCACTTCTCCTCTATCTAGTGAATCTCCTTAATGACACTTCTACTTCTTGACGTTGTTGAACTTGTTCTATAGGTACTTGAGGGAGAACCTCATTGTTTTCTTGTTCTGAAATATTGTCAGGGATAATATTCTGAACGTTATCTTCTATTACCAAATTTATTCCTTGAATGGTAATAGGCACAAGAACTTGTTCACTATCAGTAACAGGTTCTTCCTCAAAGACAACATTCCTTATGTTCTCTTTCTTCCCAAAATCAATTTCCTCAAGAAATCTTGCATTTTCCGTCTCAAAAAAAAGTCTTGAAGTGGGATCATAAAATTTATAGCCCCGAGAGCGTTCAGCATAGCCACCAAAATAACAGCTAACAATTCTAGAGTCCAGTTTTCTTTCATGCCGTCTATAAGGTCGCGCCTCAGCTGGACAACCTCAAATGTGCAAGTGTTTCAAGTTTGGTCTTTTATTAGTCCAAAGCTCATACGAGGTTTTGTTTGCTGCTTTACTTGGCACCATATTAAGGATGTAAATTACAGTCTTTAATGCTTCCCCCAAGGAGACTCTAGTAAGTAAGAATATATAATCATACTTCTCACCATATCCTAAAGAGTTTGGTTTCGTCGCTCAACAACACCATTCATGCTAGGTTTGTCTGACATAGTCTATTGCAGAACAATTCCACACTCTTTGAGGAAAAGCGTAAATGACCCTAGACGTTGTTCTCCTAATCCATCATATCTGCCATAGTATTCACCGCCACGGTTAGATTTGACAGCCTTAATTTTCGTTCCAAGTTGAAGTTCAACTTCAGCCTTGAAAGACTTGAAAACATCCAAGGATTGGGACTTCTTATATATAAGATATAGGTGGCCGTACATAGAGTAATCGTCTATGAGCGTAATAAAATAATATTGTCCATTCTATGAAGCCATAGGGAAAGGACCACATATATTTGTATGTATTAGTTCTAAGACATCTTTAGCTCTTTCGACACCTAACTTACTTTTGTTTGTTTGTTTTTCCTTTATGCACTCAACACAGACCTCAAAGTCTAATAAATCTAAATGGTCAATAATTTCATCCGACACAAGTCTTTGAATTCTTTGTTTAGATATATGACCTAAACGTTTGTGCCATAATGTGGCTGAATTCTCTTTTAATTTTCTTTTTGTACCACGTGAACTTATTTGTAGTATTTCAATATTGGAACTGGAAACATCAAACATATACAGATTATCAATTAAAGAATTAGAACCAACAACATTTGAATTTTGATAGAGACTAACTTTATTATTTCCAAAAGAACAAGAAAACCCAAATTTGTTCGAGCTGGAAACACTAATTAAATTCCACCTAAAAGACGGTACAACAAATGTCTCAAATAAATCCAAATGAAAACCAGTTCTTATACATAATCTAAATGTTCCATTAGCCTCAGCTGCAACTCTTTTGTCATCGCCCACAAAGATGAATCTCTCATCATCACTTGGCTGTCGGCTCCACATGCAACCCTGCATAGTGATACTAATGTGAGTAGTAGCACCAAAATCTACCCACCAAGTATCATTGGGTACAAAAGCCAAATTAATTTCAGAATAAACAAGAATTAGAAATTTTCCCTTCATTACACGCCATAATGCATATTTAGGACACTCTTTCTTCATGTGTCCTTGCTTCTTACTGAAGTAACAGGTAAATTCCTTATTACTTTTCAATTTCTTTTGCTGAGAAGACCCTTTCGCAACATCCTTATTGCTCTTCCTTTTCTTATTTTGAGGGGTCATAGCCAAGTTAGCGCTTTTAGTCTTATCTCTCTGCAACCTCTCTTCCTCTTGCACACAGTGAGATATAACCTCATTAAGGAACCATTTGCCCATCTGAGTGTTATAACTCACTTGAATTGCCCAAAGTGTGCAGGAAGAGAGATCAAAACCAAGTGCACGACCAGGTCATCACTAAGCTCTAACTTAAGTGACTTGAGTTTTGATGCGAAATTAGACATCTCCATAATGTACTCCCTTATGTTCCCTTTGCCTTTATACTTCATGAAGATGAGTTTAGCCAAAAGGCTACTCGTCTCCACCTTTTTATTCTTGGCAAAGAATTGTTCTATTTCTTAAAGGAACTTCCTTGCACTTTCGCCCTTAGATATAGAGCCCTGAAACGCATCTGGAATAAAGCGTTTCATGATCATCAGACACATTCGGTTAGAGCGTCACATTTCTCAATTTTAGCCTCATCGAGGTTTTCCGCAGTGGAAATGAGTTTCTCCACATGAAGTACCAGATCCAAATCCATACATCCAGGAATTATTTCTACAGCTTCCTTCCAGACCTTAAAGTTTGTCTCATTCAGAAATGAGATGTTACTGATTTGAGCAGAAAATTTTGCAGCATTGGTAAAAGACACTAAATCCACATAACAAAGAATTAATAATATGTTCAAATCTAAACAAACAAGTCATGTAATATATATAAAACAAGACATGTTCACATAATAAACTCATCACAAGACATGTTCCTTATTACTCTCAATGCACTTATCAAACATTAACAATTAGTTCTATCAAACAATAGCATTTCTTTGGACCGACTAATTTTTTCATGAAAAAATAAACTTTGTAATTGTTACATATTTATCATCACATATATGTTATTATTTGACCAAATTGTGTCTTCCTTTGGGCCAAACATAATTTGCATAAATAATCTTATACTCATCTGTGTAATTGCAATTAATTAATTTTTACAATAGAGATTATTTTGGCAACATATTGCATTAATTAATTCAAAATAATTACTAGATAAAAGGAAAAACACAATATGGGTTCATTACAAAAAATATAAACTTGGAATTAAAATTTTCAAATTTGATATCTTTTATAATTATCAAATTTAATCCTACAATATAATTCCAAATCAATATATATATACAAGAATGTCTTGATTGACATAAAAGATAACATACATACATACATATATATAGTCCATAAAAATTGCACTAGAAAACCAACAACATGTATGCATTAAGATACTAGTGCACAAAATAATAATATCCTTGAGGAAAACCAAGAATTTATATATTATATATATTCATTCATGTGTATAATATATATGAGTTTCAACAATAATAACTTGAAACCCAAAAAATTGCAGCAGAAAATGCATAACATAAAAAAAACTTTATTCACATGAAAACATATATATTTATATACGTGCTTCCATGAATTCAAAATCTCCAAATTTGAATTGGGAAAAAAAATTAAATTGTTATACATGAATAAAAGGACGCCACTAAAACGTCATAGGCAAAAAAATTTGAGTTGCATACATGGACGTATGAATTGAATAATTATAGCATGTTTAATTCCATGAGTTAAATCTCCCTCACGTGTGAATTGATCAACAGTATTTTATTGAAAGACAAATTTAAACCCTAAATTCCCAATTTTTATGACATGATAGCGGAAGCATAAAATTAAAATTAGGGTTCATACAAGATTTGGGAAAATACTTTTAATAGAGAATCATAAATATTTAGAACCTATGCTATGCTCCGATACCACTTGTTGTGAATTCCTTATGATTGGTGAAATATCAATCATAGGATCTTGAATCTCATGATTCTCACACATATATTAAACAAAGGATGCAGTGTCATACCTGAATTCATGTTCCTAGATGTGTTCATTTGGTCTACGTTTCTGAAATAGGTTTTGTGGTATGATGACATTCCTCAACCAAATCTTTGATTCCTCTTGGGACTTGCGTTTTCACTCTATGGGGAGAGGAGAAAACTAAATTTGATTTGGTGTGTTGGGACCATAACCTTCCTTACGCATATTAACTTATAGGTTTTCATTATCCCTTATGGGTTAACTTGACGAGTATCTACTCATTAAGCTCATATCCGTTATTAGCGCTTTAGAAATCTAAGGGGTGTTAGTAATTAGATCACCTATAATATAACCCAAAAATAAATAGTTGATATCATTGTATCCAATATATAATGTCCACCTTAATTATAAATTATAAACTTTAGCAACATCTTCTACCATATTAGATTAATTGTTTGGTACTATACCTGTTTAATCACACGACTAATCATAAAGTAAGAAAATTAAAATAAAATGTTTGATTCATATACTCCCCATTTTAAAAAAAAAACTTTGATTAGGAATCTCACACAATATACGTGCAACGTAACTAACCTAAAAAATAGCAGTGATGATTAAATTAAAGCTATTTCTGCAACAACTAATCACTTTTAGTTTATATAGCAAAATTTCTTGTTGAAAAGAGTTAAGATAAAGTTTGACACAATTTTTGTAGTGATACTATATGCTATCTTGATATTTATATATTCGTGCCTTTATTCTCCAATCTGAACTAACTATGTTTGAACCTTTCACATATCACAATCACATATGGAGAAAAAGTCAAGTTACCCACGAATAAATATATGGTCATCCATTAAACCATTTAGTACATGCATAAATTATTTAGTTTGCCAAAAAAAACAAAAAAATAATTTATAGTTAATTCTTAAATTAAAAATGGCATCACATCTAAATTTCAGATCAGAGAAATCGTTGGTCATTCCGAATGAAAACCATCATCTATATGTTTCATTTCAGTAATAAACGTGCCCTCAACCGTATAAGTTAACAAAATCCAGGATTTTTATTAACCTCAACCGTAAAAACAAGATATTAAAATAAGTAATCTTATTTTGGAAGATAATACATTCAATATAATTAGAAGTTGAACTCAATTTTTCAATATACATTTTACCTTTCTATCTCTCTACTAATTATTATCATCGACCGTATAAGTTAACAGAACTCTAATAATGAAATCAACAACCCGCCGAGCTATATTGTTCAATCTAATATTTTTTTTGTTATTTTAAAAAATGGAAGGGAAAAATAATTGAGTACAAATATATCCTAGTACACATTAGGTACCATGCATGATATAGTTTTTTAGTTGAAAGAAGAAATTTAATTTTGGGACACTATTTTATGCTCAGTAAGTTAAAACCCCGAAAATAAAAACATCGAGGACATTGAAGGTGCTCATTTCTGTCTAATTCCTAAAAGAGGGTTGGTTGGCCCATTCCTTGGAAAATTACAACAAAAGGGTTAAGACAAATTTCAGATGGGCCCGGAAGCAAGATTTAATGAAATCTCCTATGATTGGGGTACGACCTGAGTTAAAGTAGTAAACTTGTCGAGATCGAAAATAAATCACTTGTTTCTAACTATATCTTATTCACTATTTGAATTAATTAGAATATTATTATTATTTTTATAAAAAATTATTTATATGACAATATATAACTAGTTTGATATAAAAAATGAAATATCATTAGAGATAGATGATCTAAGTTCACCAATATTTTTTTTTTTAATTTTAAGTGATGGTAACAACTCCCAAAGTTTGTAACTTAAAGTAAAAAAATGAACAAAAGTAAATAAGTTAGGATGCCTAATGAATGTGGAGTCTAAAATTTCTGAAAGGGTGAGGATATTGAAATTTTCAAATGCATATTTAAAGTTTTAAACTTATTATTGATTAGTTATATTTGTAAAATAGAGAAATCTACGTATTATTATTATTATCAATCAATGAGGAGTGTGAAAGGACACTTGTGGATCAATAACCTCAGCCAATCTCAAATTAAAAAAAAATGATAAATTCTCATATAAAATTAATCAACAGGTCTGCTAAATATTTATGAATGCAACATAGATCAACCGATTAAATTTTACTTAATATTGATTGATTTATGATGACACATTAACTTTCTTATATATATTTTTTCTATGTAGGAAGTTTATAGACAAATTTTGTAGAAGAACATATGTTCATATAATACATTTATACACTTATAATATCATATCATACACAAAAATGTACCCCTTATAACCCAGAAAATGTGCCCCTCAAAATTAGGCTAATGTCGGGCTTTTCTATAGGTGCTAGGGGTAAGCATGGATTAGATTGGGTTGGGTGAGACTTGTCACTTACCCGATCCTAAATGTTGGTTGAGTTATTTTTCTGAATCTGGATCTATATTCGAAGCTCATCTAACCCTAAATATCGATCAGACCAACCTTTGAATCCAAACTCAGCCCTAGACCCGATTAAATATAATGCCGATAAAATTTCTAAATATTACTTATTATTATGTATATGTAATTTGATATATAAAATAATATATATAGGTAATATTAATCAGGTATATAATGAAAATTTAGAGAATTTGTGATATTCTCGACCAAATAGATGCTATTATTATGTACAAAATTGAATAGAGATATATACAAACATGATAAATAGGTGATCATAAGACGAGTCATATTTGTTCCCTACTTGACTCTAAATATTAATTGGGTCTAATTTTTGAAAATGAACCAGATCCTAGACCCAACCTTAGTCGGACTCGATGATGGTCCAGCCTTACGGAATGAGGCAGTAGGATTGGTTCCTATTTACGCTCATAGGTGTTGTGATGTAATATGTTTATTGTCGAATATCCATTGTATTCCGTTTTATAATATGTTGGCTAATAAGTAAAAAGTAATTCAGTAGAAAAGTTTCAAATTAGCTTTGGATCATGATAGACTAGCCTATATCTCCCATAAACACTCTTACCACATTTCATCCACACCTAGACGGTATTATGATGTTTCTAAAGAGTAAAAAGGCTATAGAGGATTGTCCTGCATTGAAGAGAAGTGAAGAAGATACCTACCTTTTTACTACTTCGATTAATTAGATTGAGTAATTAAAGTAATATTTTATTTTTATAGCTATGATGCACACATAGCCTTATTAATACTTGGATTTTATGCTTCTATATCATTATTAGTCATAAAATCTTACATGCTAAGTTATAGGTGGAGGGACACGTATATTGCTTCTAGATATGCTTTTAGATTATTATTTTTGTGTTAGAAGAGCTAATACATTAAATAAGAAAGTGAATGAATATTAAGAGAGAGTAAATGTGGCTCATATTGTATAAAGATAATAGAATGATGCCTTATATTATTAGGTATAAGTAGATGAGACCATTAAAAGCTTTAAATCAAGTGAAAGTTGATCTAATTTTTAGAAATATAACATCTAATAAAAACAAATACACAATGACTAAAAATATTTAGATATTAATAATTTGTTAATGTATATGATTTAGAAAAAGTATTATGAGGTTTAACATAGTCAACAAATCCTAATGTTACTGTAACCTCATTATTCCTTCTTTGATTTGATTTCCTTATTTAATTTTTTAATAAAAAAAATCTTTATTTTCTGTGGCGTATGTCGTCAAAGCATGTTGTCTTTGGAGACACACTTATAACGGATTGCCTAAAATATATTCAGATTTTAGAGAACAATAAAAAAACAAAATTTACCATTTGTTGGAGGATGATTGTGATATGATCTGACGGTTCACGTGTTGCCACGTAAAAACACAAACTTCGGTGTCAGACGATGATTAGGTCTACACATGGAAGAAACGTACACGTGACAGACAACAATTGGGTCCCGCACTCAAGTATGAAAATAAAAGTATTTTGAACAATCTTACTGAGCCTGGAAGAAAAAACTCAATGCAATATCAAATATCTCACTTTTAATGTCTCATTGTATTTCAAATGAAATTTTAATATCTATTCAAAAAAATATAAAATAATATTTTTTGTTATTTTTGATAAAATATGATTAACTTAAATCATACCAACAATAAATTTTAGCACAAAGTTTCCTACTTAGCTTTGGACACCCTCTATTGAAACAGATTCCAAATTATGATAGATCGATATTTATGAAGAGATAAATAGGCTTGGGACCTACATAAGATTTCACTACCTTTATTTATTTCTTGTCCAGATACTATCATACAAACATTAATGATATCCATTTTACAGGGCATTCCACATTAAGCAAAATTTTACCATTCATAACACTAGAGTAACTATCATTTCCATTAATGAAGAGACAAATGTTATATAATAATATATAAAATGTAATATGTAATGATACTTTTATCTTTTTATTTATCATAAAAATAAAATTTTGTATTGAAAACATAACAACAAAATAATTAATTGTCTCGAGAAAACTTTTGTAAGTGTTCTGTACCCCTCCATTTCGTTCCAAAATATGAATGTGTTAGAAAACTCAATCAGTTCAATCTTTGAGAATAAAAGTCATTTTTGATTCATGTCACTCCATATATCAATCACTTCTCAACTAAAATATGAATTAAATATATATTATTTTAATATTTTTTAACAAATAAATAATACATATAAAATACACATGAGATAAAATAGATGCTCTATGAGGAAAAAAACATTAAAATATTAATCTATCTAAATCAATGTTGAGAAGTTGGTTTGACTTAGAACTCATCATTTTTCAATAGCGTATGTTTTCCTCGTTCGGAAATACATGTATTATTAATACCGGTCAAGCTAGTTAGGATTTAGTACAATAGTATAATGGTTCAAGTGGTGATTTACTAATTGAATTGGTTACCGGTGAAATTAGATATATATTAAATATACATATGTAATTTATTAAGATTAATATTGAAAAATTAATAAAAAAACCAATAATTTTTTATTCAAAAATTAATTTTAAATAATAACTGGTCGTATAATCGGTACGATTGAATTGAAAACCGGTTAGTATAACCAGTTTTAGCCGATATAATTGCATGACTAATATAATTATTGTATCGTACTGGTATTGAGATCGTTTCATCGGTTTACCAGTTGAACTGACCGACACAAACCTATTTTTATAACAATGAGAAATTGATTTGGCCTTTCTGTTATTATTTTTAAATGGTGGTTTTTATATATTTTAAATTGTATCTTCAATAAATACGTGAAATTTTGACATTTTAGAATTTGTAATATTTAATAACTTTGACTGTTTTTGAAAATTATATAGGAAATGCTTTCAAGAGTAGTGGGGTAAAATAAATCTATCAAGTAAATTAGTACAGAGCAACCAGAACTATTTTAGTCCTTGCAAAATTATTGTGAATCAACGACTCTATTCTATTGTTGCACCTCCCCCATTTCTAGCACCTATATTCACTTATACATGTTCAATACATTGTAGTCAATTCACATAACAAGGTTTTCATCCTTTTGTTCTTGAAACAATTTTTTCCTAGTGATAGATTTGCCAATGAATCTTGTCAAATAAATCACAATTTTAATCATCATTTTGTCACAAATAGTCAAAGCAATCCAAAATATTTCATCCCATTCTTTTTTACCTAAATCATAAGCTAAACCAAACAATCTCAACCAACATTTTTATCCAAATCCACATACTAACCCAACTATTGAAAACCATCAATATTTTACAATATCATTCCCATATCAATATCCAATAGTTCAGTCACAACTAAACAACATTGTCGTTCCCAAACCTCAATGGCATAGATTGGATATGATAATTTAATTCTTTATTGAGTACCATTAAGTTTCATACAAAAAATAAGGTGGAAGTCTGACTCTGATATCATTGAGGAATTCAAAGGAAATATAGCATGAAGATAACAAATGAAGTACACCTAGAGTCATGGGTGATTTTTAAAGAAAGATCTTTGATATGGTTAGATAGTGCATCTCAAGGTTCATTGAAGAGAACAAAGAAATATGAGTCTAAGACATCATTGTCTAATCCAACAACTCTACCTCGTGGGAAATGCAACCTAACGATCCATGAAGTTTCAACTAAGATCTCATATAATGTTGTGCACCATGATATAAAAATATGGATTTTGATTAATATGTATTTTTTGGCATGAGATTAATATGTATTTTGGTATAGTTTTTAAGTGCAATTCATTTATTATATATTACGGTCTTAATATATTTATGTTATTTGTTTGCCTCCAATTATGGACTAGCTTTTACAGAAAACTAGTCGCTATTCATATATTGGAAGTATTTTAAGGGTTTCTTTTTAGAAGTTTCCAAGGGTTATTTTACTCACAATATGGTTACAATATAGTTGTTGGATATGTAGTTAAGTCGGTTAGTGTTGTTGCTTGTTTATCAAGCAATTCATTCTATTACTTGGAAATTGTATATAAGTCCCTTTTGGAGTTCTGAATAATCAATAAAAATTACAATGAATTATACCAAATCGTAATAATCTAGCCATTATAAAAATAGTGATTATTCAATAAATCCTAAAAATATTATTAAAATTCCCAAAGATTTCGTGGAACTCTTTTATAGAATATTATCATTCATCATCATCCATACAATCTTCTCACTCAATGTATCATACAAACTCTTCCAACACGGAAAATAGCATTAAGTGACCATTCATGAGTTTCATGGATAGATGATAACATATATATCATGAAGCTTTTTTGACATCGAAAGCGAGAATGGGAGTTAGCACCTTTCTAGCTAGAATGCTTCAACAAGGTTACTATAAGTGGTGTGATCAAGGGCTTTGAGAATAATGCTTAAGAATGCCCAATAGTGAAATATAAATTTAAGGTAACTTTTGGGGCAAGGACAAATGTTATAGTTGTATCATTAAAATGAATTTTGGCTTAATATTCTTAAGTCACGAGGAAGTATAAATAAATATAAAAATAAAGGGTGTGACTTATTTAAGGATGAAAAGAGTACACCCTGAAAGCTTTAATGTAATGTCTATTGTATGATATTCTTTTATGCATGGTGGTCCCTATATTATCTCTTATTTATGTTTTCTTGGTTAGATTTGCAATTCTGAAAATTCGAATAATCTTTGATGTACTTTATGATGTGACTATTTACCATGTTTTACTCTTTCAAAATTTACTTTAGAAATTGACTGCAAACAAATTTTTGGATCAAATCTTAGTAGATGTCAACATTGCGTCCAATTTCAGGTAAGCGCACATCCCTTTTTGTGAAATTCGGTGGGATTTCATGAAGATCTTGTTATAGTTGTTTGCGTAATTTTGGGTACAAGGAGCTAACAATATCAATGTTCTTTTTTGATGAAGCACTATCTAGTATCTACCATATTGTTTTTTTACACAAGCTTAATTCAAGAGATGACACACATATATTAATATATATATATAGTTGGATTAATGCTTAAAAGTGTTGTCGGTAATTGATGCAGAGTGGCAGATGATGAATGTCTGGTTGAAGATGAAGGTACCTGAAAATGTTCTCTGACGATTAAGTCAGTTGAGTATTCCAGAGACATAAGGAGAGTAAATAAGAGAGAAGTTGGAGCAATAAATATAACAATAAATGAAAGAATGAGAATTAATTATATTTCATGTATGGTCTCTTCTGTTATAGAGTTTAGGGAATGCTGAGGTGACATCTAGTCATTGGCCATCATTTAACGGGTACAAGGGATGTACTTTGGTCATCCTTGCTCACCCTACGGATTTGCTCTTGTCGAATTGTCGGGGACAGGTAAAATGTGCAGGCGGTGTGACAAGTGATTTGTTCTTTGACATTGATGGCGAGTCAGCAGCGCATTAAATGGTACATCAAATGTGTTTTAAATGTCATGCTAGATGTGCATTAAATAGCATGTCAGAGACATAAATACTGCGTCGGGAGCATTTATAGCATTTGTCATGAGTGAATCATTTTGAGTGGAGACACACGGGATATTGCACGAGATACTCGGGATAGAAGGGGACAACCCAAAGATACCAGACTGGAACAGTTGCTCCCAGTCTATTAGGTTAGTCACAAATGATCGGACTAGTAGATTTGACCATGCTGAAACATACATATATCTCAAAACTTAACTTATCTATAAAAAAATTAAAGAGAGAACAAACGTTATTCCATATTGATGTACATAAACCAACTGTCGTTGGTTCAAGTGATACATGCTTGATTCTCCTTAAGTAAGGTCTCGGGTTAAGTGTTGTGGATGGAAAAAATGTATGTTGGGAGAGTTAGCCTCACATACCTGTAAATGTTCCCGGCTCAAACATGATTGCCTCCGTGCAAGGATACATGTGGGAAACCAAAAAAAATATTGATGTACATAAAATATACTATTATTTTGTGAGCAATTAGTTTGAATATACATTATATTGAAATATTCACTTTACAACAAGTTTGTAGACGTGTTATGGAGTAATGTTATGTATGTCACTCATTTATAGATCACACATCGAAACATTTTTTAGAAAAAAAAGGAAAAACAAATATACTAAAGTTATGTTAGAACTTAAACACATAAGGATAATTCAACCAAAAATAATAATTTATTAGATGATAGATTCTTATAATTTAAGTATTACATTAAATTTGTTATATGCTATCTAACGTAAGACTCATAACCTATTATACACACAAACTAATTACACACAAACATAATATTATTACTTATAAAATGTTATAATATATGATATCCAATCACATTCACATTGACGTTGGGGAAACAATATTGACCCACATGTCACATATGTCATAAAATTTCATTATCTTCCTTTCCTTAGCAATATCAAATAAAATCCAATCGAAAGGGAAAAGAGAGAGAGAAAAAAGAAATATGTGGTGGTTGTACCAACACGGTAGAAAGAATCTATGAAGAAGATTTCAGCATGAAGTCCACACACAAAAACAACGACATATATATCCCTCTCACTGTGTTAACACAGTTTATCCTCTTATGCACCCACACCATCTTATAGCAAAATAAAAATACAACTATATGATAGATATATACTTAAATTCCACCTCTTATTTCCATTCCCATAATATCCCATTTATGACGTTTCTCTCTCTCTTTTGTAACTCTCTCTATTCCTATCTCACTCTCACTGAAATACTCATATATATTAGATCAACTAGTGTGTTGTTGTGTTCATAACCTTCTCAAAAACACTAACATGGAGTTTGTGGATTCCAGAAAACTACAACTACAGCAACAACAACAACATTTCCATGTGTTGGCAGTGGATGATAGTGTCATTGATAGGAAGCTTTTGGAGAGGCTCCTTAGAGGTTCTTCATGCAAAGGTAGGAATCTTATGATAACCTTTGTGTGTTTTTTCCATTTCAATTAATTCATTTTTTTTACAAAGTTGAGTCTTGAATTTTGATTCACAATGTTTTACCTATTTGTGTGTTTATTGACTTGTTAATCAGTTACATGCGTGGACTCTGGAGATAAGGCTTTGAAATATCTTGGCCTAATTGATGACCTTGCTAATACTATAGAATCATCATCTTCTCCTCCACCTCAACCATTACAAGAAGAGGTATATAATATTATCTTCTACATCTCTGTGAATCATTGCAAGATAAGTGTGTATTCGTTACTAACTACATTTGAGCCGAGCTATTTTTTTTTATAAGAATTGAGCCAAACTATCACTAGAGTTGAAGTTTATATATATTAGGATTTTTAGCATACATCTCACTCTTTGTTTTAGAAGAAGGCTATAAAGAAGAATATTAAAATTTCTATTCTAAGTGCTTATTTTGCTTCTATAAATCAAAATTATATCATCACGACATAAAACTATGCTTAAATTTTCACATAGAACAACCTATCGTTTTCAAAGCAACAAGGCAGATTGCATCTACAACATTTCTTTTATATTCAAACTTCTTTTTCCTTCTTAAAGAACTCAATTCAATGGTGATAAGAGAAATCTATAGTATTTAGTTACTTTTTTTTTATAAGTAGTCAGTTATTGATTTTCCCCTATAACTCTTTGTACCTCTAGCACTCTTTTAATTTAATGAAATTATTTGCCGGTAAAAAATATTCAGTTATTAAAAAGTGAATCATGAGAAGTTTTCAGGAATTGTATGAACAACATGGAGTTCTTGTAAAATTTGTATAAAAGACTAGTAGCAAATTGCCATTGAAGACAAATCTTATCATCATGACCAGTAACTTTCTATACATGCAGTTTCCAACTACTCTTTCATCACTACCTCTTTTCATTAGGCCGCGCATGCTTATTATGAATCAAAATGCATTACTAATCACCAAGAATTTGATCAGAAGGAAAAAAAAAAACCCATACAATTTAATAAATTGAGCAGATCTTGTGATAAAAGTGAATCTCTTTCGTTGCATTGTACGTACTCCCAATAATTTTTTTGGTTCACAATTGCCTCCCAAAATAGTAGTTTTCTTATTTTCTTCAAATAACTCTTTTAGGAAAGGATCTAATATTTATGCATCTATCATATCATCTATATATATTAATAATCATTCACTATTAAAATAAGAATAATATAAATGAATATTTGGTGATCTAGATAATAAACTCTTTAAATAATTACATACAAACCTAGATCACATATTCTCAAAAACTCTGGCTCTCTTTGTCCCTATCCAATCAAAGTACACCAAATAATATAATTATTTATTTATGATTTTTCTATTTAATTGAATAATACATTTCAATTGGTCTGGTACATCAATTAGGACAGAAATAGAGACTCAATCAAGACATTATTATTATTGTATAGTGTATATATATTATAGTTTGCAATATTTTAAACGCAATACTTACTATGTGCTTATCACAGTGTGAAAAATAATAAGAAAATATGATTTAATGTGCACATAATTGTGATTGTAATGCTAATATAATATATCCTAATAGTAACATAATGTAGTAATACTACTACTGTTGAATTGCAGGGAACGAAAGTGAATTTGATAATGACAGACTATTGCATGCCTGGGATGAGTGGCTATGATTTGCTTAAACGAGTCAAGGTCATTCACATATTTCTTATTCCCGACATCTTCCTCAAATTCTCTGACTTTTTTGCTTCAATACATGTACATATCCAGACTCAAAAGATGCCAAACATTCTCTTCAACAGTTAAAACTTATAATCTTTTCAATAACTTCAATGGGTGCTCAGAATCAACCTGGTTGAATTTTTATAAGCATTATAACTTTTTTATTTTATATAAATAAAAGGATGGTCAAGCACACAATCTCAACTAATAAAATTGGAGGAAAGTAGATATGTAATCTTACATTTAAAGTCATGATATCTAGATCACAAGTTAACAACCTTAATATTATGAACCTTTATTTTATAAGTAACATTGCAACTTTAGTAAAAAGAAAGAGAAAGGAAAAGTTCCAAATTTCAACATTATAACTTTTGCTTTTTTACTTTTCTTTAATTTATTTATTCTTTTTGTTTTCCTCTATTTCTTCTGTTGACAATGCTTAATGCAGGAATCTTCTTGGAAAGATGTTCCAGTCGTGGTTATGTCATCAGAAAATATCCCTTCCAGAATCAGCATGTAAGTTTTCTTTTCTTTTTCCCTTTGTTGTCGAAAATGTAAAGTTCTCTTTACTTTCTGTTTTGTGTAATTAAATTTTCATTCTTTTTGGTTTACAAAATTTCATTTTTTTTTTGTTTTACAAATTTTCATTTTCATTATCCGTAGATATATCCTAAAGCTATCTTCATAATATATCCTAAATTACTAATTCATTGCTTTAAAAGTAAAACTACACCTTTTTACTAGCTATCTTAATAAGTGTCCTTAGGCCACTCATTAATGTTTCCCTAATAGTAAGATTTTTAGCATAATTAATGCAACTTCGTTTAAACAACTTGTGAATTGCATAATTGAAATGCATTTCCTTTTGTGTAACGTGGAAAATGTTTCATGAAATTACTTGTATTCTCCTATTAATCCATAGAGATACTGCATAAAACAAAAAATATCACATAGATCTAATATCTTAATAATATAATAAGTATTTCATAGTTGTTTTAAGTATTAGAGAGGAAGATTAAATGGTAAATTTTAGAATTATACATACATCATTCATATGTATATATAGCTATGTGCCCAGTGCCCACAGTGTAACATCATTTAATTAACAACTTCATTTATGGATAGGTGTTTGGAAGAAGGGGCAGAAGAGTTTCTATTGAAGCCTCTTAAGTTATCAGATCTGAAGAAGCTCCAGCCATATTTTCTGAAATCCTTTGATAATTCTTATGAACAAGAATCTGTTAACAGTTCCATAGCTTCAGAAAATGACCACATCGTCAACAACAACAATAACATGAATAATAACAACATTAATAGTATTAGCAAAAGGAAGGCCATGTCTCCTGAACCTCCTGAGAGATCAAGACCCAAAATGAAAGGGTTGGAGGTGGCCTAAAAAATACTACAGTGGTTGATGAATATCATATAGTTAATAGTTTATTATTGTGATCCTAATTATGGTTTTTGTTTTAACTCAAGAGCTTAATGAATTTCCAGTGCGTCATGCTATTCACAATGGCCACCAATCAAATCCATGTATAATTATATTACCTAATGTCCAATGCGTTTTTTTTTGGATTGTTGCATACCATTGCCAATAATTAATTCTCTTAGAAGGGTGAAAGTCATTGAAGTTGATTTTCTCTTTCTCACCAAATAAATATATTCTATCTAAATGCCGGGTCAGCCTAATCTCTAATCAAATCATGGTTAGATCAAATCTGATTGGAAATTTTAGCCCAATAAAAATATCAAGCTAAATTCAGGTCAAGTTAAACCTAGCATAAGTGCATAACCTCACCCAAATAGTGGACTCTTTCTAAGAAAAAACAACCTCTCAGTTAAATGTTTAAATCTCTCACATTGTTTTTTTGCATGAAATATCTATACACTGTCTAAAGATTTATACACATTCAGTATCTCTTTCATTTATATTTTTTAATAAAGATTAAATATGAATAGTAGATTATACAATGACAATGCATAAAACAATTACATTATCAATAAATACATGTATTTCTCTCTTCTTTTTTTTAAATTCCAATATGATCTGATTTTACATGTAACATAATAGCATGGTTAAAAACATAAAGAGGAGGATATTGGAGATCCATATTTTTCTATCCCCTCAATGTTTAATTTATTTAATTCAAAACTAATTAAAATTTTGAACTCTTAGATTTTTTTTTATGTCCGGTGTTAGAATCTAAACCCAGTATTGACTATCTAATATTAGATATATTTTTTTGGTGTCATTGGTTATAATTTGGACTTCTTATCACAACCCCTCTTCAACTACATATGTACCTAAACCTGTCACATCCATTAGCTGTGTTTTAGTTTAATAAATATGCCCATCTTTTGCATTGTCCTTTTTTCTTACAACTTGGCAAAACAAGAATCTCATTTTAAAATTTTAAATTAACTTTAAAACCCCAATGAAAGGAGTTTTAATTAAAAAGAAGTCAAAATAAGTCTTGCTATTTTTGAAGGAGTAAATATCTTCTATCCCAAAAAGTGTATCAGTCTATATATTACCCATTTAAAAATAATCATGAGAAACTCCTCTTAGGCAAACTCTTGGTCACAATTACATTGTTAATTTTAAATAAAATTATTTAATTCAATCTATTAGTCACGCTACGAACAAACCATAAAAGGTTTCTGTAAGTTTTAATCAGTTAAGCTGTTCAATGGCAATGGATTACATCTTATATATAATATATAATTAAAATATAAGTTTCAATCTAATGATGTATGAAGGCCAAACAGGATAGAGTTTCAAAATTGATTTTAACATGTTCCTTTCTTTAATGTGAGTGAGAAACATTCAGTCCATTTTAACATGTTCATTTTTTTTAAAGCAGATTGGCTAACTGGACAATTTTCAGACATTGGTTCAAACTATGCAATAATTTCTCCATACTGTCAAAAACTCCCCAGTGGCTATTATGCCACCGGCCCAACGCTAAGTATGTGTTTTGCCCAATGAAAGATCTCGTCCAGAGTATCTTTTTGGACTCCGTCTCAATGCATCAACTTCCATAATGAAATGTAATAAAATCAATCAAGGCAGAATTAAAGAGCTTCTAAGTGAGAAAAGAGACATGAAAATTGAAAACTGTTGTGGTGTTGAATTCATAGGATCCATTAGATAAGATAGAGGGATACAAACCCTCTACTACTGAACTATACTACGCCAAACAAAAACTACGGTCTTATTAAGGGAAACATTACCAAATAAAACCAACAACATAAAGGGATAGACGGGACTAAGATTCACTAACACCCTTGGTTATGAGCTACAAAGAGATGTAGTCCCTACATTTAACTAAGTGTGCTATGTATCCTCCTCCATAAGGTACAGCTCCTTTCCTGCAAGGGGCATAAGATATCAATATGTGAATGAGAAACACTGAAAGTGTTACGCTCAGATCAGATTGATAAACTAATGACAAGCACAAATAGTTACCTTAATTTAAAGCTCATCTTTTCCCTGTTCTTGCTGGGCAGGTTTCTCTTCTGATTGTTCTTTCACTTTTTCTTGCTGAGCGGGTTTATCACGGCTCTTTTCAATAAATTCTATGATGTCTTCCTTGGCCCTACCGCCATCGTATTGTGCCAACTTTCCACTTGCTGATCTGAAGTACAAAGTTGGATAACCTTGGACTTCAAAGGTTTCACTTGGGACATCATTGGCAGTTGCATCCTGGAAAGTGAAACAAATGATGAGCAGAATAAAGTTAAGCACAAAAGAAAACAACAATCAAGCCTTAATTCCACTTGATGGAGTCGACTACATGGACCGAACTACACCATAATGGTGTATCATGAATCATGTTTTCAAAAGAAAACAAAGCTCACTAGAAGGTATCTTTTAAAGTCTGCACAGAGTCAGTCGCGTGTCATGGTTTTTGTACCACATCACTTTCAGTTTATCAGTCGTCAAGCTGATTCCACCATTGATTGAAATTGGAAAGTAGATAAACTTCTTACCAGTTTTGCAATAATAATATCAGCATCACTTTGATATGAGATAGCAACTTCCTCCAATATTGGAGCCAACTGTTTGCAATGACCACACCAGGGAGCATAAAACTCTAGCAAAACTGCAAGGTGATGTGTTATTAGTTACTATAAGATCAAGGCAAACCACTAAACACATGCAAAGCATACTTTCACTGTAAATTATACCAAAACCAAGGATAATAGCAAAAGATTGATGGCAATACAAAAGACTGAGAAAGGAAAATTTGGCAGTCCTACGAGTGTGATAAAACTTATCTAAAATGTAATGGTTGATTGAATTCATTATTTCATCATCTCAGTTGGACTATAATGCTTACAGAATTTCTTTACAAGGCACTATTTAATTAGAGCACATTGAATGCTAAGATCTACATGAAAATTCATGGAATTAACACAGATAGAAGAAGTAATGAAGTATACCATTCTTTCCAGAGTTGAAAACTATGTCCTGAAGACTCTTCCCAACTACTACCTTAACAGGTTCATTGTTTGATTCTGGAATAGGCTCAGACTTCACATGTGGTGCAACCTTTCCATCCTGAAATATTGGGAAAAAAGATAGTGAAAAACAATCTCAGGGACAAATAACGGTCATCATAAAATATTTAAAGTTAAATAGTTAATCAGACCTTAGTCCTATATATCCATACTTCTAATAATAAAGATGCCAAAGTGAAAACACACAAAAGAAATAAGCATCACCTTGTATTCCTTCAACCAAGTAGAAATGTGCTCAGCCTCCAAATGGGGTTTAAGAAATTTCTTCCCATCATTTTGTTGTATGATAATTAGAGGTACTTGGTCTTCCTGAAGTCCGAAATACTGCCAATACATGCCATTCATAATGTTAAATGTTGATATTAAACAAAGAATATAACTACATAATGTTAAGTAGTGCGATACAAACCTGGAAGGCATTTTGACTAGCCTCAACATCTCCCACCAAAAAGCTTATGCCCTCTTTCTGATATAGCGCAGCAGCTTCACGGTATTTTGATTTCAAAGATTCAACACCTTCAGCAGTGAAGTTGACGAACAACATTGCCTACCAATTTCAAAATCTACATTTAGATTTCTAGGAGACATGATAAAATGAGAGGGAACCAAGGCAAAAAAATAATAAATATTTAGAAAAAAGGAATCTAGGGAAAGCAAGCAAATTTTGGAAAATGCTATGATTTTCAGTATGGTAAACTCATGAGGAGAGCACTAATATAGGAGTACAAAATAATGCTACAATAGTAAGATCAAAATGAACCCTTCAGCTTAGTGTTAAAGGAACATAATTAACATAGATAGATATTACCTTTGCATGGGGACTGTTAAAGAATTTAACAACATAAGGGTGATTGCTTGGATCGTTGTTAAAGACAGTCACAAGAGGGCTACTAGATTCTTCAACAAATTTCTCTAGAGCTTCCACATGGAAATCCTACAAGCATGAGACAATTGTATACAGCCAAATGAGATAAAAACACAAAATATGTAAGATGGAGCAATCAATCTGCATAAATCATCACTACCTGGGAGTTAACAAAAAGCTCATCAAATGGCTTGAATAACCTAACTGCAGGCCCAGAAACCGACGATTCACCCCGTGGAAGGTGTTTGGCATCCAGGGTGTGCCCAAAGTCATATTCAGAACGTAACTTCTCTGCTACTGCAATAAAGTTGTCAAACTCCTCCCCAGAAAATTTAGGAAAAATCCCAACCTGAAAAACATAGGAAAATAAAATTAAAAGCCAGTACAACTTACAATAAAGCAAAAGCACAATGGAGGACGACTTACAATAGCAATTTTATTTTCACCAATTAAAGCACTAGCATCATCGGCAGATTTAATTTCTGAAGATGCTGGTCCGCTTTGTTTCTTCAGATAGTCAGCAATACCATCTGCTTGACGAGGACCTTTGTAGTCTTGAATATTCTTTCCCCCATTTCTCAGAATCTTAATTGTTGGGAAACCTTTAACATCATATTGAGAGGCAAGGTCTTTGTTCTTTTCCTCGTTGGCATCAACTTTAGCCAAAGCAATTGGAGGATCATGACTACTCAAAATAGAAGCAGCCTTTTCATACTGCATAAATAAACATGAAAGAAAATCAGCATTTTCATAATCGAGGTGCATGAGTTCAATGGGAAAAAACAAAAAAGTGAACAAGTATTACCTCCGGGGCAAGGTTCTTACAGTGGCCGCACCTAGAAAGATTTAAAACAAAATAAAATAATTATTGATCGTTAAGAGAAACAAAAGTACAATTTATTATGCCTTCATCTATGAAATGGACATTTAAATCCAAAGTGGAAACAAACAAATCAAATTAAGGCCCATTTGTTTTGGTTTTTTCACATTATAATTTTTTTAATGATAAAAAAACACTCACATTAAAATGCTTTTATTACAAAGTAATTCCCATGACGATAATCAAACATATAATATCTTTTTGATGTACATAAAAGATAAACACCAAAAATCACTTTGGTAGAGGATTTAAAAATCACTTACTAGCTAGCCTTATAACCAAACTTTAACACAGATTATAAATATAGCAACGGATTTCACCAATCAGAAAAAACAACCACACAAACTATACATTAATCAATCTAAAATACACACATCAGTATAACGCAATGAAATTCTAACAAAAATACTATTAAAAGTGAGATATGCAAATAACAATGACAGATCGGGATTCAGAGCAACAAAAGAATCATCAGAATCGAAATAATACCAAGGTGCATAGAACTCGACGACGATGAAATTGTGCTTGGTAATGGTATCAGAGAAATTAGAGTGATCTAATGTAAGAACGAATTCCTTAGTTTCCGCGGATTCATCAGCGAAGATCTGAGTGAAAGAGAGTGCGAAGACGAAGAAGAGGAAGCAAATCGAAACCCTAATTGCCATTGTATTAGAACAGAGAACGCTTTCTCTGTAAAGGTTTCGATAAAATTTTGTTTCTATGATTTTGAGATGTGAAGTGGGTTTTTGTAGCGTGCGAGTGAGTAGAAATGGAACGAGCCAAACATGAGTGAGAAGAGGGGAACACGTGAACCTGCGTTTGTTTTCACTCTCTTAATATTGGACTACGTTGGTCTAAACGAATCTACGCTTCCCACATTAGCATTATCTCTTACGTGGCACAATCTCATTGGATTAATCTTGTCACAGCTACGTTCTAATTTTTGTACACATACGTTTTTTTCATTTAATTTTTGTCTCACTATTCATAAACCTTTTCAAGATTCAATTATTTTAAAAAACATACTTTATATCTTAGTTTTTTCAATTTATAAAAATATAATAATTTTAATCTATGAATATTAATTTTTTATATAATAAATAAATAAGATGTAAAATAGATTTTTTATTAACTTAATTGATTGGGCGAATCTTCTCTTTTCCATTTGTAATCAAGTCATGATCACACTTTTTTTTATATATTTAGGAATAATAGTCATATACTATTATATTAAAATAATAAATAAAATTATTATCCAATCCATACCAAAATAGTATGTAAAATTTAATTATATAATACTTTAAAGTGTCTTCCAAATTTAATCTTAAGTCTCAACTCCAAAAAATACTTATACTTTATTTGATATATTCTATAACATACATATATATATTGTTATTTTTTAAATCATATTGATTATATTTAATATACTTTTTAGAACTTAAATCAATCTCATAACCAAATGAAGATAATTCGAGTGTTGATTCTGGTTAGGTGTTTTATTATCAATTTTATTATTGTTGACGTATTATTATTATTAATAATTATCGGTAGAATACTCTAAGTGTTAAAATTACGTTACATATACTTGTATTGTTGTTGTTGATATCTTGATGTTTCCTTGTCTTGCTATATTTTTTGTTGTTGTCATTTTTTACTTTAATTATTATTGTCTTATTGCTTATTACTATTTTATGATGTTCTTTACTTATGTTATTCTTGCACACATTTTAATGTTGTCTTGATGTTGTTGAAAACTACTTTTATTGTTGTTTTATGCTTAATATTTAGTCATTTTTATGAGTTTTGAATGTAAATGCAATTTCAATATTTTATATAAAAAATCGATCCAAACTGAAACCGCATATAATATTTGGATAAGATATCTTAATATAAATAGATAAGACCGGACCAGACTGCATATTAATTATGTGTTTGATCAGATTATTTTTGCCTAAAAACCTAACCAAATTGACCGCGAACATCCCTAATGTTAGGGTATTATACTATTTATTTTAATCAGAGGTAATATATAATAACATAAATAACAGGTACCCACATACACAAATACCACAATCTCCATATGTGCTTGTATGCACTATGAGATTTTTTAAACTCTATTTATAAAATCTGCAAGTACCCATTTGTAATCTGTATCCAGTTCATACAGATTTTACCCACACATATGTGTTTTTTGCCATCCATCTATAATCTATAATATTTTGTGGGTTTGATTCTACATTTTTTTGGACAATTAAGGAATCTAACCTTTTTAAATTTCTTTCCTTTTTAGAACTTTTCTATCACTCTATTGAATTTAAAAATTTATTCCTAATTAGGACTCGACTTAGTAAAAATGGAATTCCAGATATTCAAAAATTCCTTATTTATATATTTGGTTTTTTTAATGGTGCTTTTATTTTAATGTTTTATCTATTCCCCATTAGATTTATACATTTTCTTTTTTGTTATTATTACTTTTTGTCGATTAAGGAGACGTATAGTACAAAAAATAGTTTAAACAATAGATCGTCCTTCAATACTCATCACAACACAATGATTCCTTCCTCATAAACCTCAGAGCTGTTGAAGATTTGAATGAAAAAGGTTTGTTTCAATTGATTCACAAAGTCATAATTAGATTATTAATTATCGGGCTTCTTATTTTGTATTACAAGATTTCTCATCACGTTTCCATAAGAAACTAACCACTTTAAAATATGTAACTATTTGTTTTAATAAGGGTCCCTCTTACAAATCTCTTTTACACAAATTTCTCAACGCAATTGCTTTTTACCCGCTACTATAAAGAACCTTTAAGATGAGTAAATATTTGGTGTCTCATACTTTGTATCATTTTATATCTTATGTGCGTATGATTAATCAAAAAAATATATTTAAGTTAAAATTTAATTATTAAATATTTTTTGACTAATTATAAGCTTATAGGATATGGAATAATATAAAGAATGAGAGATTAGAAGATGTGCTCCCCATTTAAGATACTGTATCAATCAAGATCATATTTATTGTGCTGATAATGATCTTAGTTGTTGATTTAGGTTGAAAATTATTATTTTATGTACTAAAAAATAAATAAATAATTAATTAAATATTTTCTTATAAATCATAATTAATTGAATATTTTTATGACATAGTAAATATGCTTCATAGACTCATTGAAGAAATTTTGTAACGAAATCATTCCTTAACTAGTTGGATATGTTTCACTTATATCAAATATTATCTTTTTCAATGCAATAATAAACAAATAGTCCTACTTTATTTAAGAATAACTTATGAATTATAAATGATAATTATTTAAAGAGATTGTCGAAAATGTATCTTATCCTGATTAATATATGAGTAATCTACTAAAAAGAAAGAGACATGTGTTACTTGTAGCAAAAAATTAATAAATAGAGTATCACTTTATAATATAGGTAGCTTTCTTGTGGGTATGAGAATTTAGTATGAGCATATATCATTTTCTTTAATAATGCATCTAAATAAAATGCATAACAAATGAACATTTGATTTATAAAATAATATTTGAAAATAAATTAAATTTATGTTTATTAATAGTGTTGATAGCTAAAACAATATCAATTTGAAAACTTTTTCCTTTCAAAAGACATATATATTTTGTAAAAAAATTAAACTAATTATTTTTGTGAGATTTGAAAAGTTTAGAAAAGTTTTGTTGCTATTTAAGTGTTATTCAAAAAGTTCAACAAACCAACAAAATATTGATCTAATAGTGTAAGACTTACTAGATTTATAAGGTTCCAATGTTCAATTCTTAAAAGCAATATTTGTTGGGAGGGATAACCATAAACTCCAAAATTAATTAGTTCTTTATCCAAAGAGTTAAGAGAATACATTTAGTAGTACCCAAAAAAATTCAACACGATGTTAATTACTTCAATTATATTATTCTATTCATTATTATATTGGATAAGAAATAATGGTAGAAAATTTGAAAAAGTATTCTACAAGAAAAAAACAATAATAATTGTTTAAAAAATAAAAAAAATCAATAATTTACTATGTTGAATATTTTAGGACCACAATCACAAAGAAAGAGATTGAACTCATAAGCTAAGATGCTAAAACTATCGTGTCACAAATGTTTTAAGAGTGTGATATATGTACTCACAAAATAAAAATATATATAAGTCATAATTCATATTTATTAATTTTATTTAAAATTAAGAAATGATTCAAAATCATCGGTCAATGACACAATAACAGCATAAAAATTTCTTACATTATTATTTATTAATGCAGGTTAATAATATTGTATTGATTATCAAATAAATTTGTGTAGTGCTATAGTGATATAACAATATAATCGGTGGTTCATTAGTTAAGTTACATATGGGTATATATATATTACTGTAGAAAACTTAACGAAGAAGATGATAAATACTTTCATTTACATGATTTCTTAAAACAAAATATATGACTTAGTAATAAACCATATTTTAGAACTAAAAACAAATGTAGTAATTATGTGTAGAGCCTCCCCAACAACAATTTAAGAAAAAAATAAGTTAGTATCATAAAAACAAAGATTTAAATGAAAATGGTGTTAACCAATTGCACGTTAACCAATCTTTATATATTTTAAATGAAGTGTTGAAGCAATAGCAATCATAAAGATTCTTCCTCTTGAAAAAGCATATTTATAAGATGTGTTAAGTTAATTTTTGTACCAGAAAAACATAATTTGTGTACAAATTGAATGATTAATTTCTTATACCTGTATGGTATGACAATCACATTGTATATATAATTGTTTGTCATGGATGCTTTTCTTATTTTCAAAATGGCACATTTCAGATTCGAACATTAATCTAGCAGTTAGAGATAGCATAATCAACCATTAAATCTTTCAATAAGGCAGTTATATATTATATATAATGGTGTTTATAAATTTACTATAAAATAAATAACTTACTGATATATGATTTATTTAGTGAATCCTATCATTTTACTCTCATTGATATGATAACTCTAATACAAAATTGATAACATTGTAGTGGACTTTAATATAGATATCAATTAAAAAAAGAATAAGGAAATACATGCGATATTGTCAAGTTAAATTTGGATTCAAATATTTCACGTGATCTTTCTTGATGCACTAGTGTATTTTAGGTTTTACCGTTTTAGTGAGCAATTTTTTGTAAACCGTTAAATGTACAAAATATTTACTTTGACACTTCTTGTTTTTCTTAAATTTAATTCAAATAACTAATATTCAGAATTAAAATAAAAAATCACAAGCGAACTCTTTTTAAATAAAAAATATCTTGTTATATTTTCCAACTTATTATTAATTTAAAAAAAATCTAGACTGACAGAAATATCTATGTATAGAATTACTAAAATTTAATGTTCTTTTTTTATCATCCAATTATTTCTATGATGATTATCCTTTTAACAACTCTTCTCAGGTTTATAAAAAATGTTACATATTTTATTTTTAAAAGAAAACAAGATGATTCTTTACCATTTGTGTAGAAATAGACCAAGTCAAGCCTGATTCAACTTAATCTGATTAGGATTAGCTCAGGTTGAATTCAATACGATCTATTAGCTTAAATAATGATATTCATATTGATATAAAAAAGTATGCACATTTATATTGATTATAAAATATTTGTATATGTATAATAGAATCAAAACCTAATAAATTTAATTATATTCGGCTCAATTTTAACTCATTTATTTAAAATGTTCAATTTTTAATTCAAGCAGCACATTTCTTAAAAAATATTTACTGCCATTAAGTTGTCATCAATCATATAGTCTCTTTTTATCGATTTTCTTTATCAAGTGAAAATCATCGATGGTGTGAATTGGTGATTAAACAAACAATAATGGATTATCCAACAACTATTTATTGTCATCGATATTACAATTAATCTTATATTCTCTTCGTTTTTAGGTAATCTTCCATCCTTGTTAAGCACAGGGATCTGCCCTACAACTTAAGCTATTTTTTTAGATTTGTGTTAGTTTCTAACTTTAATAGAATAACATAGTGTAAGGGTCTCTGTATTTTCAGTTCCACCTTAACCCGTAGTTATGAAAAAATGAGGGAAAACATGAGCAAGCTAGACTTATATGTACCCACTCTAATTCTCTAAACTGTGTAGTTGTTGTAAAGTTATGTTGACTAATCAGTGCAAGTGATCAAGAACTTTGCACTTCCTTTCATCACAAAAAGCTGAGGAAAGGTGAAAGTAGAATATCTATAATTTAGATATCAAAAAGCTTATAAACAAAATGCTTAACCAGTGTTATAAAGCCAGTTGCAAACAACTTCGGTTCACATGCAACACGGGTCAGTGTTCCCCTTTTGATCAAACAATTTTCTCTACAGAAAAATAGCTAATAACAATAAGAACGTGAGAAGAGAGTTGGGTTCCAATAGGTTTAAGGCTTAAGGGTTTTCTCATGAGAGTGACCTAGGTTCTCTTTGATAAAACGAGCTGAAAAGTTGGTTGAAGGTTGAACTGAACACCCAGTTTAAAAACGCTTTTGGTAAAACTAGATGATAAAGTGATGGAAAATGAAAAATATAATGTAAAAGAACTTATAACTTATAAGTTGGAGAATTATATGACGTAAGTCACTTCAAGGATTCTCAAAATATCAATCAGGACGTATAAACTCAGCTTTTCAGAAAATCATTGCTCACCCAAACAGATGGGCTATTTACATATACGAGGTTAGCAGTGATTTTTGGGTGCCGTAGAATTGCCCCCAAAAACTGGACATTCCTAAACAAATGATCAAGCCATGGTGTATGACATCCACAAGTGACTAGCCTCTACTACATCGATTTACACTTTCCACAACCCATCAAGGACAGGTTTTGGTTCACCTTCCTAATCTCGAATTCTTTAGCATCCTATTATATATTTATATGGCTAATTAATGCATTAAATATGCAATTTTGAAGGGCTAGTTTTGACTAAATCAAGAAAAGAATTGCTGCCATAGAACAACGTTTGAAGATGCAGCTAAAAAGAAGCCATAAAAACAAATCCATCTAGTTTCCAAACAGTGATGTCAAAATTGCCAAAACAGCAATGACAATTATGATATTTAGAAAATAGTTTGACTGCAGAGGCTTATCTGGGCTTCCGCCAACTGCCTGATATTCAGCCCGAATCTTCTGCTTCATAGCATCTGACAGCTCTCTCTGCAATTCAAATAGATACACTATTGAATTTTATTCCTATCATCCTCATTAAAGACTCCCATATTTTACATGTGAAATCACATGATTTGAAAATAGCTTCTTCTTGTATTACTAAAACATACTGGCACAAGAAAATATAACATTTGTTTTTACTCCTGCACGAAACCAGGAAAAGTAAAACAATGAACAATATGCAAATCTATATAGTTTCCGATGCAAGAATCTTGGAAAGAAAACCGAATAAATTTGGTACAAGACTGTTGAAGATTATAACCTTTCCAGAGGAGTACTTGGCCGCTACAAACTTCTCTCCTTGTGCACTTGGAGAACGATCTATCACAATGCCCTGATAAACAAGCCAAATGACACTCTTACTAGGCAACCTAGGCAGTTGTCTTGTTATTTGGACCAAGGATATTATATACAACCATAAAAAAGAAAAGGGTAACAAAGGTTATATAAGCAAGGATAAAATCTCCGGCTCACATTGGTAGTACAAGCACATCCATCTTAATAAGTTAAAACAAAATAGGAGCAAGAGAAAGTCCAAAATTAACAAACCTCTGGAGGATCAAATTTGGCTCCAAGGTTGCTAAGTTTGGCATGGGCTTCGGCATAATCTTTAAAGAATGCTTCTTGATCTTGAGCATATTTCTCAGCGTATACCTGCATATTGCACAGTTTAATACTAAGTTGAATTAGAAGTAATGACAATAAACCCCAACTACTTTACCTTGAAGGATGGATCATCAAAAAGAGCAGCGTCAGTTGGCAGTACCAATAGATCTTCATCCTTTTTTTCTTTGATGTCCTGTATGTAACAACAGGTACAAAAAGGAAATTTAAAGCCTGCATAAAAAATAAGCAGTCCACTCTTCCTTATACAAACAAAAAGAAAGCCCAATTTCAGACCTTGAAGTAAGAGTTATCAAATTTCAACCACTGCGCTGTCCAGGATTGTCCGCCAGGTGCTCCCGGCCCATCTTTCTGTACAGAGAGTGAGGATATACATGAGTTTCGTATTGTTTTGTTGAATGCAAGTAACATTACAATTTAAAACCAGTTGATCATGAGCATATAAAATAACTCCAAGAAAAACAAAGCTAGAACAGGTCCAAACTTTAAACTTTTAAGTATTGACCATTCTCAATGATTTAAATCATGAGCTTATATAAAAAAAAGCCTCAAGTGAGGCACATCTGAAAGCCTCTCCATAGACACTAGGCACTACTGATTGTTTGGGGCAGGGAAAATAACAAAAAGAAAATTTGAAATTTGAAATGAATCTTCAGTTGACAAATATTAGTGGTGCATAATATCTTCTTAGTGCCTTCCAAAAACACATGGACAAAGGATGGCATAAATCAACCAGTCAAGTGGCTTGAAGGTGCTATATAGGAATAGATTTATGAAATGAGATAAAAAACTGTCAGATGGTGGCCACCCTCTACAGAAGTAGTAAAAACTTTTACAATAAAACACAATATCCCATACTTCTGATTAATAGCAACAGCTACTATTACTATCAAAACCATTGGCTATTAGTGCTCAATCGTATGGCAACATCAAATATTAGAATTAGAAATATAATATGATTTTGAAAAGATCAAAGAAATTTACTACAACATAAACATTTCCAATAACTTGTAAGCAAAAGGAAGATGATATACCGTATATTTAGTCTCAGGCTTGCCCCAGCCGCTGCGATCTGGTCTAGACCTCCCTAGTGTGTGCGCACCAGATAATGCAACAATTTCCTGCAGATACAGTAAGTTGATAATCAAAGTCAGAGAGGCATTGCAAGTATTCAATACAGTACCTCCATATGGCAAACAGGAAATTACCTTGTCATTCAAACCCATCCGGTAGAAAACTTGACGCAAATGATCAGCAGGTGAGGGGGGACCAGCATCTAAATACATAAATGTCTACAAGTTAGTTAGTTGATGAATGTTAAGAAGCGAACAGTTTTTTAGCTTAGGAGAAGCTATCATCTATCAAGTTGCAAATAAAAAGAATATATGTGATGTCAAATGTATAAATATATGCCTTATAAATAAGTAGCTTAGATACTTAATTTCTCTCAGTATTACTTATTCCCAAATTAATAGAAACTAGAACAGACAGAGAAGCAAATAAAGTTTGTTATCACTATATAACACCCTCTAGATATATGGTCTGCCTACCAGGAAGTCTTCCTTCTTCAGGGCATTGCTCAGGACTAGTGACATCCACTCTTCCATATTTCATAGGGATTTTTGGGCCTCCAGCTTCCTAAAATTTCAAATAAGTTTGACAATTTATCATACTAATTAATTTGAATATCAAACAATCAGTCCTGAAGCAGAACAAGGACTACCTCCACAGCAGTAGCCCCGGCCAACTGAAATAAGTCTGCATATGTCACACCAGAGTATTTGTCTTTGATTGGCTGAAGAAGTTTTAATGCATTTACAAGTCCTAGAATGGAAGGTCATCAGGGGAAATAACATAAGCAAATTTAGAAACAATCAGTGTTTAATAAGTCATTACCAGCATTGGCTGCATGTTTCTGCTCAACTTCAAATCTCAAGCTACCATTGGCTCCACCCCTCTGTGGCCACTCCTCGATATTCTTATTATAAGTACCAGCATCATGCCATCCCAAGCGAATCTATCACATAAAAATCATCAATGTAAACAACTGAGATAAATGAAAAACCTTCACCAAAATTATGTAAAGATACAAGTGTATGTAGCAGGTATATATCATCAAAAGATCAAACCAAAAGATTTTATGTACATCAGGGTTTGACTTTGACATCTTGAATAAATTTGTCATTTTCATTACTGACAAGTATTCATCATCCATGGAGACTTCAGTTCTAACAGAAGTGAGAATTGACAAGCAATAAATAGCCTCTTTACAAGCATGTAGCATTTTCTTTATATAAATGATAAATCTATCAATATCTGAATGTCAATGTGATGCAAAGAGTATTCTATATCACCATATCATCGCGGCCAATTAGCTGAGCCCTTATTTAATTATTTACTATGAGTTTTAACCACAGATATAGTAGATTTCGAGTTAGAATTCTGCATCATGTGCTATGTGAGCATTCTGCACCATCCTTTGCATTATAGGTTTTTCACCACTGAGTTTGAACCATATTGGGCAAAACTCTGCATAAAGCAGTAAGGACTAAGGACTAGGGAGGAACTGCATATCAAATGCCTGAAGGGAAGAACTAAAAAGTAATAAAACCACAGACCTTAAATAACAACAAACATATCCAATTCCTCGTGATATGGATTTACTCCATGATAATAAAAGTCGTAATCATTAAAATTAAGAGGAACAAACTTACAAATACATATAAAAAATCCATTTGAAGAAATTTAAAACATAAAACCTATACAACATAAATAAAAATACAGAATGCCAATCCCTTTGTAGAAGCAAGTATTATCAAAACTTCACATAATAAAATTATTTACATTATTAACATGCATAAGCAGAGTATTAATGCTTGCTTGATAGTCCTCTTAACAAAACGCGTTTGTATTCAAAAGTAACGCGAAGGCCACGATCAAAGTGTGTAATGCATTATTTCAACTCCATACAATTTCAGATAAATGCAAATAAGAATGCTCTCTAAAATTAAAATAAAATTTAAAAAATAAAATTCCATAATCTTAATGAGACCTAGCCTTAGTGTTACTACTACAATTTTTTACATGAAATAAAAAAATAATATGAAAGTTACCAGAATAGGATGAGAGAACTTGGTTTTAAGAAGCTCCTTGATATCTTCTCTGGCATTCTTCAACTGATCAAGATCAGAGGCAACCGCAGAAACGGTGCCGTATCCTCTACTCGAAACACGAACCTCCAAAACTCTTCGCTGAAAAAAGTAACCACGGCCTCGAGTTTCAGTATAAAACAAGAAGCAAATTATGTTAAATCACAAAGAGGGAGAGAGAGAACGAGATGAAACATAAAACCTGATTGAGAAAGAGGTTAGAAATGCGAGGAGAGGAACGCAAGCATTCGAAAGAGAAGAAGGAGCGGGAAGAAGAGAGTGAGAGTGAGGCTCCGGTAGCGGAAGGGAGGATGCGAGAAGAGACAGCGGCGGTGGCGCCACCGAGAGCGGCCATTTCGGGTTGAGATGATGATGAAGGGAGTGAAGGTGGAGAGGGGGAGTGAGTAACACGCGATGTGCCATTTGGGTTAGGTGAGTCGGGTTTTAATTTATTGGTTGGTTTTCCTTCTGTTTTGGATGATGATCTGCCACGCACGCACCCTTCAAACCTTTCTTTGTGTTTGCTGAGTAATAGTGTAATATTTGAAATATTCCATTAGTTTACGATTACCGGATAGATAAGAAATTCAAGGGTATTATTCTTGGGAATAATATATATTTGAAAGAATAGTCTCATGTTTTGAAATAGATTAATTTATTATTCATGTAGCAGATGGAATATTTTTTATTATACAAAAAAAATTATGATCCTCCCTAGCAGTGTATTCATTTTCTAAGAAAATATTTGTGAGAATCACAGGATGCAATGGCAAGGAATTTGTATTGGGTAGAAATAGCTGAGGGATCTAGAAAATATGAGATTGAGGGATTGAAATATAATAACGTATATACATTTAAACCACATATCTTTAGTTTTTTTTAGAGAAAAAATATATATGTAATAAAAGTGTATGAGTTTTTATATTGGTATAGTATCATTGATCATTCTTGTTTACTTATCCTTAACTCTTAATGTAATACTAAATGAATAACTGACTCCGAATAAATTTTTATATTAATTTTATATAGATATTACTTCTTTTTTTAAATATCACCCACATACAGGACTGTACAAATGGTACACGTTAACGAGTCTCTTGTTGGTAGTATACTTCAGTATTATTCGGCCCTAGGCTCAATTTGTCTTGAAATCTGGCTGCTATTGATGTACCCTTCTCCCTTCATAATGGTTTCACCAAATGAGGCTTGTGCTTGAGAGCGTAAATAATTTTTGTTGTTGTTTTCCATTGTATGATTGTTTTATCATGCCTTGTGGTGCTGTTGTGCGGCTTCTGCCCTTTGAATGGCTATCCTGGTGAGAGATCACATATTCTCTATGATATTTTAAAGTCTACCCTAAACTAATCAAAATATTATTTATTTGTTTTTCAAAAATTTCTTTTATTCTCATATGTGATTAGCCCAAGATATATAATGTAACAATATGAGGATAAATGATCCTTTCGATCCTATTCCTGATAGCTTGATACTGTGAAACTATGTTTATATATGTACATAACGCAATATATTTATGTGAAATAATAACACAATCCGGGTTTTACTATTACATATTTAGTTTTGGTATTGCATTTAGTTTTAGGACAAGAATCATCTATCTTAAGAAATTTTTATCCACATATATCAAATCAATCAAATTTTATATAATAATATACAAATATTAAGTTATGTTATTATAATTTTTACATTTAATCAAATAATTTTTTATTATTAGATGGACACCAAATAAGACTGGTGATCCTCATCCCTCTTTTAGAAGAGTTCAACTCCTCTCCAATACGGAAAAATCAGTATTAGAGTATGATGATGAGATTTTTTTAAAGAATTTTTATTTATTTTTTAATAGAAAATAATATGTAATCATCACCGTTAAAAAATAATTTGTCTCATGTATTAATCCTATCGAGTACCGAATGATCCCATTCCATTTAGAAGTGGTGTGACATGCCTTCTTTTATGACAACACGACCACAATGACCATTCTATAAAAAGACATAATACCTGGTTCAAGACATCAATATGTGCCATCAATTGAACCTTTTGATACTATACTCAGATGCCTATGTGATGTTATTGATATTGTAACTGAGTTTTGTTTAGTTATATTGGTGCTTCTCCTTTCTTAGGACAATGTCATAATCAACCTGTAATTTTGGGAAATGATCCTTTCTAGTACTGGAGAGTCCAGTACTGAATAGGATGGAAAAAAAAATTAACGACTATAATTACATATTATTTTCTATTAAAAATAAATAAAAATTCTTTAAAAAATTCTCATCCTCATATTCCATTACTGGAGAGGAGTTGAAGTCATAACTTTGATACCCAAGAAGATTAGTTATAACTAATTGTAAGATCCTCAATCGCATAGCATGAAATTATGAATGATATTTTGCAGATGGCATAGTAAATTTTAACATCTGCGAAATGATTTAGTTTCTAATAAGAGATGAGTAGAGTAGAATGGATTTCCAATACATGATTTTCTAAGTGTATACTTTGCCATGATTCTTCCAGGATTACAAATACAATAGAGTTTCCACCCTAATTTTTAATTCCTTCAACTACAAAACCATTACTTGGCTTTACTCATGGTGTTCCAAAGATTGAGAAACTTAGTCTATTCAATAAATCAAAACAAAACAAAAAACAAAACATTTGAGGGATCTAAAATTCCATCTATGATCAACATGAACCCTGCAAAATATTAAAAACCTCGGATCGTTGATTACGTGTGAGTTGTGTTGGAAACTCAACTAAAAATGTAATTTTGAGGTTCCCTCTCAACCCTGATTCTTTAGGGATTGGCATACCTTGGCCAGTGATGATCTTCTCATAGCCAGGGTATATGATTTCGTCTACTGTCAAATTCATCTTATCACCACCCAAAAGTGGAACCGATATAGTACAACCAGTTAGTGCCTTTACCAAGGGAATTTCAATACCCAATTCCAAATCATCTTTTTCTCTTCTAAACAATTGGTGTCTCTTTTCTGAGATGAAAAATATTATATCTTCTCTGTATGCACCTGGTCTTTCATTCCCTTTACCTTCAAATGTAATCTTTGTTCCTTTCTTCCATCCAGGTTGTACATTTATTGTTAGCATTTCCTCCTCTTGAGTTACTCCCCTATTTGGAACAAAATAAACATAATTAATTCTTTTCTTTCTTCATGTGGTGCTATGTGATGAAGAGGATTCAAAAACCATTTGCAAGTACGCCAATCACATTGTTGATTAACATAGTTAATTATCACAATTAATCAATCAAATATTGTAAATTAATAATAACTAATGATATGATTGGTCTAGTATATCGATTTGGATCATCTCAATTGATTTTCTCTCTCAAGTGGTGTGGGAGAGGAGAAGCATAAACATAGATATAGGAATTTTTAGTGGGCCTAATCAGGTTTTAAGAAATTTCTCTTTAATAACCAATGTGTTTCTGTTTCTCCTACCACTCGAGAGATAAAATCAATTGACATCACCAAATTCATTCAAGGTTTTCTCTCCATCAAAGGGTGTAATGAATGCGAACCCGGTATTTGTAAGGACATCCCTAGTGATTTTAATCTTTTTCTGGCATCCATAGCACAATTCTTCAAGGGTGCATTCAATCTTTTTCTCAATTGGTGGGGGTTTTAGCATTCCAGATGAATTGGAATACATGATTGGATTGCTCTTACGGCTTGAAGTTTTTGATTGCAGATTAGGAGGCTTCAAGTTGCCACTGTTATTCCATGATGAAGAAGGTGAAGGGATAGAATCATAGCTCACCCTGCCTTTGTTTGGTGGGGTGTGATTCTTTCTGTATTCATTTCTAGACATATGATCCATCATGCAAGGGAAACATGAATTATCTATTTTTCTAGGCCTATATACTCCTTCTCTTCTTGAACTTGTTGGATTATTTCCTCTTAATGGATCGTCATTGAATCTGCAGCTATGAATTCCATTCATAGTTTTACCCGCTTTTTTATCTTCAACAGGTTCCTGATCAAATTGAATATAATAGAGAACAGGTTAGAATTGTTATTATATTTTAATTAACTACGTGCATGCATGCATGCATGCATTCTTAAATGGATTATGTATAATACAATATAACAAACTAGTTGTACAGGATGGATACAAGAGGATATTAAACAAATAGATAAGATTAAATTGTTACTACTCCAAACATGAGTTCAAAGCCTAGTTGGAATCAAATTATGAAAGCTGTATTGATTTGTAAAAACCTCAATTTTTTCTGTCATGTATATTGACCCTTATTTACTAACAGAATAACAAGCTTTACTTACAGCTTTTTATGAATAAAATTAGAAACATTTTTCCACGTGAAAAATAAATGATATTTAAATTCAAGAAACAACCTGTTGAGTTTGGCTGTGACGTTTTTTTTTATGATCTTCCTTTGAGGATAATGATTTCTTACGTCTAAACCATCTTCTGATAACTGTTTTGCATGCTATGCAAATTGAATGAATTGGGTTTGTGCCAATAGCGCGGGTAAGATCCACCATGAGAAGGAAAAAATAATAGAGGAGGGAAGAGAATTATGCACAAGAGTGATAATATGCACAAGAGTGATAATATCCACACAGATAAATGCTTGGTGAATCACATATGAGGAGTTTTTCAAGATGGTCTTTTATTAGTACCTTCTGTTATTAGGTTTAGGAGACTCTCTTTTGTTTTGGTAACTTCATTTATGGTTTCAATAGTTGGGGACTATAGGCATAAGGATCACCCACAAAGTGAGATTCGTTTCTAATAACTTAATTGGTTTGGTTATTGTTTTTTTGAGACATTAAAGGTCATAAAATTGGCATTTATGATTAAACTTTTTAAAGGGGCTATAACTACAAATTAAAGTTGTTGAATTTGAAAAACTATATTAATTCGAACAAAGACAGTTTAAAAATTACCTTTAACTATGTAAAAATTGCAACGATTTGTTGAATCAATTTTTTTATTTTCTTCTAAAGTTATGAAGAGGATTCTTCACAACTTAATAATTATCCCTTGATGATGTCTAATTTATAAATCAACCATTAATGAATAAAATATTATTTTATGATATATATTATTTTTGTATTGGTAGACTAGAAGTATATATAAAGGAATTTATTCGGAATATATATCATTTTCCTTTTATTATAGGTCTCTACATCTGCTCTCAAGGTGTTTGCATTTATCATTTATTTGGTTGACAAGAGAAAATAAGAAGAGAGAAAGTGGTGAGAAAGAAAGAGGTGAGAAAGATAAAAAGAAGAATTAGAGTAGATTTTTGTGATATTTAGTATAAGAGAATAAGGAGGGAAAATGAATAGAAATAGATATTTTATTTTCTTACTTTTATGTTTGGTTGGATAGAAAATGATAAGAAAGATAATGTTATGGTTCAAATGACAAAAATATCCCTAAAAAAGATAAAGAAAAATGTTGTTTTATTATTAATTGAAAATAATTGTTATAGTTTTATATTATATATTTTATTTAATTTCAATTTTTTTTAATCAATATTTTTATATTTAATTTTTTTATGTATAATACTAATATTTAAAGCAAGAGAAATAATGTATGTATTGCTAGTATAAGATTCTTCTATATTGTCATATATTATTCATCATTCATTTTCAATCATCATTTATTATCAAATAAAATTAATACAATTGAATAATGAATGACTATTTATAAATCTTTACGCTATCAATGCATATATATTACACTTTTAAAACAAATAAGTAAAAACTTTTGAGGGTATATTTGACATTTCAAATAAAATCACCATCTCTCTTCACTCTCTCACCAAGTTAGAAGAGAAAGAAATTGTGGTGGATCTTACAGGTTTTTTATTCTCTCCTTTCTCTTTCTCCATAACTAAAGAGAAGAAATCTTCACTTTCTCTTTAATCTCTCTACTCATTTCTCTCCATTCTAATTCCCTAATCCCAAACAAAGGCTTAGGAAAGGTCATTGGTATTCTAGTTTCCTGTTGACACTTTCGAACAACATTTGAGCAATAACCAAATCATCTTCTCTTATTTTATTTATAAAGAAAATGTTACATTCAAGATGTAAGAATTGGAATATAATAATTTGAAAGTAGGTATAGGATAGTTTATTAACATTCTAGTCAAGTATTCACACTTCTCAACAATTCAGTGCCTATAACCTACTCCATCTTGATGCTTAATTCTTTAAATACATTAAAATAAATTTGGAAGGAATTCTTTAATTACTTTCATGATGTAAAGTTAGAATATAATAAGAAGGATGTCCCATGTTAGTTTTAAAGATTTAGACAGACGTTATTTGTAAATTAAAATGTAAAATGTTGCCTAACTTCCCCGCTCTTATATTTATATCAGGATGTTAGAATAACAAAATAATAGCATTTAAAATTGTCATTTTTTGAGGCGCTTTTTATATGAGTGCAGTAATATATATGGTTATATTTAGCAATGTTTTTTGAAGCGCAATAGAAAGTAGACATTTAACCGCGCTCACTGAAACAAGCGCTGTTAAATGACTATTTTCTAAATAAGACAATATGTCTCTCTTACATTCTATCAAACACATGACATACATGTCCAACTCCAGCACATTTACAATAGATTTGTTAAATCACCAATGACTTTAACTACATTCAACCTTAAGAAATTCCAATTTTATAAAATAATATACGAGTAATGAGATCTTACGCAAATTATTCATTCTTTTTCCTCCAATGTGCAAGTTCATAGTGTTCTTGTGTTCCTTAATGATCAATGCAAGCTCCAAATACAAATAAAAGATGACATCTCAAACAAATTGCAAAAGTTATGAAAAATATAAAATTAGCGGCAACTGAGAAATTTTTTTACCATTGTACTCAAACCATGTGTTCTAAACCAATGAACCGTAGCAAAAAGCTTAGAACATCATAACTGCATACCTTCACAACAAATAAAGATCACACTATTAGTGAAAAGAGAAATAAATTAGTTAAAATAAGATAACGATTTACCTTATGCTTAAAGGGAAAAACAAAAAATCGATAACTTGAAAAGAGAAACTAAAAACAAAAGAGAGAGAAAATGTAACTTATAGAGAAGAAAGAAGTAAGAGAAATAATAAACTGATTGATATGTGTATTATTGTGTGAGGTTTTGTTTTTTAATTTTAAAATATTTTCGTTCACTAAAACAAGCGTTTAACAAAGCTTATTGAAGAAGTGATGTTAAACATATGAAACTTTTAACATCGCTTATTGAAGAAGTGATGTTAAACATATGAAACTTTTAACAGCGCTTTCTTCAATAAGCAGTGTTAAAGATAACACCTTTAACATCACTTTCGTCAATAAGTACTGTTAAAAATAACATATTTAACAATGCTTAGTTAAGAAATGTTGTTAAATATATGAAGTATGACATTTAACAGTTATTACTTCAATAAGCATTGTTAAAGATAACACATTTAACAATGCTTTCTTCAACAATTGTTAAAGATAACACTTTTAACATCGCTTATTGAAGAAATGTTGTTAAATATATGAAGTATGATCTTTAACAGAGCTGGCTTCAAAAAGCGTCGCCGTTAAAGATTACACATTTAACAACACTTGTTTCAATAAGCATTGTTAACTCTCTTTCGCCTTACATTTAACAACGTTCAACACATAAGCGTTGTTGAATGAGCATTGTTAAATATCTATTCTAATATAGTGAATGAATGCTTAATTCTTTTAATCTATGAACTTGTATGATAAGGCTTTGGTAAAGTAAATATTCTTTTAAATTTTGTTTTTCCAATCTTAGAATTATATATGGAATTACTTTAATCATTTATATATTTAGAGATTGATTTAAGTGAGAATAAATATATAACGTATGAAAATAATAAATTTGAATTATACAAGTAACATAATAGTTTAGAAATAAATGTTAGTAGTTAATGATTACATAATTACTTTAAAAAAAATAAAAAATATACATTTATCTTTTAATTTTTAGTACTCAAGTAGCATTTGGTGATTCATTTTAATTATTTTCATTTATCATAAATATATAATTAAAATAAAAATCTTCTTTAATAATAGAGAGATAAATGATTATTTTTTCTCATGTTTTCAATGAGAAAAAAGTAAGTTTATGGTAAATATAAAAAAAATGTCATTGACTTCTTTTATAATTGTGTGATGATTACTTCTCCAATATTGATGAGAATGCTTACTTATAAAAGTAGAGATCATACTATCATTTTTTGGTCAAACTTAAACTATCTATTTTTCATATAAATTCAAAGATATTTTTTTATTTCAAATTAAAAGGTGATTAGTCATGCATGCTGAATAGGACATGAGAAAAAGTGTCATCAATTTGACTTGAATTTGAAAAATTATTAGATTGACCAAAGAAAAATTATAAAATTATCTTCAACCATAAAAAATTGCAATGTTCATTGGAGCAAATTTTAATTTTATTTTTATGATTATGAGCCTAAAAAGTTAAGATTCTTCACAACTCCTCAAATAAGCATCGCCTAGATCAAGCATAATTTAGAGCTTATTAATTAAAGGTATCGTACTAAAAAATTTATGATAGGTTTCTACATTTCCATTATTGGTTTGCATTTAGGAAAGGGTCATTAGCATATTCTAATTTCCTGTTCGCACTTCCAAACAACAGTAGAGTATTTATTTAAAATTATAGGTTACATTTAATATGTAAGCAGTTTAGACTATAATAATTTGGAAGTATGTTTAGGATAGTAATAACAAGAATGGCACTTGTTAGTTTTTATTAGAAAAACATTATCTGAAAATTGAGATGTAAAATGTTGATTTGCATCCCCACTCTTTTGATTTATATGAAAATAATTAAAAAAATTATCTATAAACCTTTGGATAAGATAAATCTGTCTTTAAAGTTACTTTCACACTCTTAGATATATATGAAAATACTTTAATTTTTCATACATGTAGTTATTTAGAATGAGGCTCTCATAATTAGTCATGCATACTAAATAACACATGAGTAAAGTGTCATCAATTTGACTTTCTCTTAAACTCATTTTTAGAAGTGAAAAAAGCATCTGGCACATTGCTTTCAAGATTCCTTATTACTATTTAATTTAATGAAGTCTATTTGAGGCCCACTGTCATTCCACTCATTAATAATTTTATCACCCTTTCAAGGATTTTAGCAACTTTTAACGCCAAATCAGTAAGTTTATTATCGTCTTCATTCTAAAATTAGAAGACTCTTGGAACAAAGCATTAAAAAATGACTTTTATAGTCTTATGACATGTGAGGATTATATGACTCATTAGTATCCCTAATTAATACTTTCCTATCAAACATGTGCCTTATTTTTTGGTTAATGATCTAATATTTTTTAGGGTGTGTTTGATTGCTCATCCCAATAACTGTTGTTCTTGGAAATTGAACTTTGACATTTTTATCATTGTGTATATATAATAAAGTCTTATACCACTAGATGGAATACTTATTAATAATGTTTATTTTTATAAAATTGTTTTCATAGTTTTATGCGAAATAAATATGTCAATAATATTATTATTTTTAAAATGTCAAGTATAATATTTAGTTTTTAAATTTTCTATTTCTAAATGAGCCACGTTTATTTACCTTTTTCCACTCAACTAATTAGTGGTTTTATCTTTTCAATTAATTAATATATTTATACTTCGGTAACAACTGCAATAATATGCTTTGATAATAGTAAAATAAAAGGCTTCGGATCTTATTTAAAGAACAGTAGTAGGTGATAGTATTTTTCTCTGAACCCAAAAGAAATAATTAATCAATGAATATCATTATTCCATTTTAATTGTTGTTTTGAGTTTATTTATAGCCACCCTTTATATAAGTTAGAAAGTCAAAGAAATCATGTGCATTCATAAGTTACCCATTTACACCAAAATATGACCAATCTTTTGCTTTATACAAAGTATGTTTCAGTCACAATGTATATATTTTAAACTCTTATCAATATTGAGAAGGTTTATATGACCATTTATAGGGTTCTTTAAAAATTACTCATCACCAATTCCTTATTATTTACACCAACTTTGAATAATACTTTTCTAAGATGTATTGACATCTTGGTAACAAAAGAAATTAATTAATATGTATAAAATTTTGAAAATAACCATAAAATAAAATCACAACTTTAAAGATAAGAGGACCTAATATAAATAATAACAGGTATTCATATTTTTCTCGTTTGAATCTAGAATGATAATTATTCATCCCCACTAATAACATAAATTAGAATAATGAAATCACCTCAATACATAAGTTACAGATACAGAAGAAAATGTGATTAATCTTGTTCTTGTCCTTTTTCTAGAAAAGTTCAAGTTAGGTTTATCAACTTGGGAAGACTTACGTGTTTATCATCATTTATAGTATTTATAAATTATTCCTTAATGAAGTCTTCAAGTCAAGATTGAGATCTAAATTTACCAATGACGAATGTCTAGAGTCAAAAATATTTAATTACGATTAAAATTATTTTGAAAACCTTTTTTATGTATAATATTTTTTCAAAATTATATATTAATTTTAAATAACATTAATTAAGAACTAAATACATTCATGAAAAATATTTTTCTTTTTCCTTTTAAAGACTTTCATTTATCATTGAATTAGAGGTAAAAGATCCGACTAATTTCTTTTCAATATAAATCATCTTCCATCTAATTACGTAATTTTGTTTTGATTGTTTTTATTGATGGAAATGAATCTTTTTCGTAGTTGTTGTAGACTTTGGAATAATTAAGATAAGACAAATAATTTGATCAAACAAATATTATGTATTCACCTTTCTTATTTTTGTAAAAGCTACAATTAATTTAGATATGATTGAGATGTTCTTCAAATTGAATGGTCGACGACATGAAACATAAAATATTGAAGTTTATATCTCAAACTAATATTCGCTTACTCATTAAAATCCACATGATAGATTTGTATGAAAATAAATAAATTATCAATATTAAATATTTTTTATACATTCTTAGGATTCAAACTACTGCTGAGAGGGTAAATAAAATATTTTATTGAATATAAAAAAGTATGCATTGACTATGTAAAAAATTTATACGGTATCAATTCATTATTCCATATTTATTCTTAATTATTATTAACTATTAAAAAACATAAATACTTAGACTCATAAAACATAAATATTACAATTCTTAATGAATTATGTATAATAAATATTTTAAAGAAAAATTAAAAAATTGAGGGATTCATCTGCCCCACCTCTTGTCATAATCCGCCACTAGAACTCACAAATTAGGGATTGTGAATCATTTCCTTACCAACTATCCAACATCATGGGTAGCAAATAAATGAATTTGTCATCATCAATATTCATTATCATCCTCAATTTTCATTGTCATCATCAATACTTTTTTAAATTATGTCATTATCAAAAAATTTCTAACTTATGTATTGATGCATAGGAAAATTCAATCAACATCCATTGACATAAAAAAAATTGGATCATTTTTTCCAGGCGTGTATAACTTCTTTTTAGTTAATGGTATATAACATGAATGGGAGTTACTCATTGTAAAAATAATATATATGAATTGTCATTATTCATCATAATTTGATTTAAAAGTCAACAATAATTAAATATAAATAATAAATTTACAACACATATAATTCAAACAATGTGAATGTATTTATTTTTTCTAAAAAAAACAATTACAGTGGAAGTGAACAACCCTTTTTAAAATGAAATAAGAGATAATAAAGAAATAATTTTTTTCACAAATCACCTTTTTTTTTTAAAATATCCAATGAAATAAGTGAGAGAAGAAGGATTCTTTGCCATGTCATCATCTATGTACGGCACTTTTTTCCTCTATTTAAACAAGTTGTCTTCTGCAACATGAAAGTAGAAACCAGACACGCCACATTTACCAGCTTCTGTTTCAGTGTCCAAATTCCCATTTCCCCTTTCATTTTGTTGAACATGGATTTGAAAAACAGGGCATTCACATTAGCAATGCTCTTTCTCTTTCTGCTTTTTAGTTTTCCATTCACTTTCATAGAAGCCAATCGACCCTTCTTCAATCTCACCACTACTCCTCTCAACAATAATCGACCCTCATCTATTGTTCTTCCGATTCGAGGAACTCTTGGGTATGTTACTTATGTTTCCTTTCTTTTATCTATCTAACTTCATTCTCAACTTGTTTATTATTCTCTATATTTTGTACTTTTTATTTATTTATGTGAGCTCATTTTGATTGTTTAAAACGTTCTTTATCTATCTCTTATAGGAATTTGACCAATAACCTGATATACAATTTATTTATTAAGCATGCATTTGTTATAGGTTATGTTTTTAGTTTAAGTTTATAAAATATGAGATTATAAATGTGAGATTATAAGTTGTTAAGATTATAAACTATGAGATTGTGGCCAAAACTTATAACTGTTAATCGGGTGCTACCTCAAACTCCAAGTGACCCTTATAATTTATACAAAGAAGATCAAGAACTATTCAAATATATATAAGTTTTAAAGAAAAAAGGAATATTCATTTTCTCCGCTTAGTTTGCTTTTTGTTCATGTTGGCTTTATAACAAAAAATAATAGTTAAAGAATGGTGGTGAATTTCCTAAAAAGTGATTTCATTTTTCATGTCATGTTTAAATTATGATGATTCCATTAGAAATATCTTTAGAAAATGAAAATTAATTTCGTTTTAATTTATTATATATCATCATAACTTAATAATAAATATATAGTTTTTCTTCACAATGACAATTATTATCATTATTCTTGTTTGAGTCACACAATTTATTTGCACTTTTATATTTTAAATAACAAATTATTTCTTTTTCCTTCTTTCTATTTTTGGACCCACATTTTTTTATAACAATAAAAATGTTCTTTTGCAAGAGTATTCACAAATGTGTAAAAAAATATTCTTATTAAATACATGGATTTAAAATGCTCTTATGTTCCTCTTGATACAGGCGTTACAATGTGTCCCTTAACATTGGCGATACCCCCAAATCTTTTGAACTTGAATTTGACACCGCTGGTGATCTCAGCTGGATTGAATGTGACGCACCATGTGTAAATTGCAAAACGGTAAGCTTTTACATGAGAACATTTAAAAATAGAGTTATTATTACTAATCACATGATATGATACTAAGTTGCTTACCTTGTTTTTGTTGTAGCCCATTGATAAACGTTATAAACCACATAAGAACATTGTGGCATGTGCGGATCCTTTGTGTGCTCCAGTTCCGAAACCACGAAACTTTAAGTGTGTAAAACCAAATGACCCATGCAACTATTTTGTTAAGTATGCAGATAAAGATTCGACTAGTGGTGTGATAGTCCAGGACAACATTAACCTCAAGTTTACCAACAACGTTGTCAAAAAGACTTCGATTGTCTTTGGGTGAGTGTTTTTTCTTCATCCACTTCACAAGAGTTGCATATTACTATTCTGAATTTATTCGTTGAGTATAGTGACTTTTTTCTAAGTACAATCTACTCTCGACAAAGTTTTGGAAATACAGTGTTGGAGGATGAATTAAATTCAATTTATTTAATTAATGATTGTAATTGGATACAATGAATGAATAATTCTAATAATATGTGAATTAAAAATTTCTCGTTATAAGAAACACAAAAATATTCTAATTTCCAAAGCATCCAAAAATTACAAGAATGAGAAATTAAAGTTTTAATGGTAAAAAATTAAAATTGTTATAAAAAAACGTTTTTTGGAAGCAAAAAATTGTTTTTGGAAGAGTGCTTTTTTTTGTTGGAAAAGTTGTTTTTCAATGGGTGATTTTTAAAGAAAAGTGATTTTCAACACTTTCTTAAAAATAATTTTTGAAATATGATATTTTAAAAGTGATTTTGGTTTTAGATTTTATAAAGTATAAAAATAAAATCAAATATTCAATCCATTAAAATGAATGAATTGGAATTTATCACTTAAGTTTAAATATAGATTGAATAAATTTAAGAATGATTTAATGAATTATAGTAAGTTAGTAGATAAAGTTTTATCTACCCATTAGGATTTTAATACTAAGCTTCCATTTCACATCATGTTATAAATTACTTCCTTAAGATAAGGCACTATGTATTTGTTGTTCAAGTATATCACGAATCTTGAATTTTTCAGAGTTCTATATATATAGATGCTGTATTGAGTTTCAAAGTAAGACAAGAATAGAGTAACAAGAATTTTCTATCATCTCCTTGTTCTTACACTTAGCTCTTGTTACAAATCTTGAATCTAATCTCCCTTGTTTGTTCTTATATGCTAGGTGCGGTTATGATCAAACGTATGATGCTGATTTTTCCTCAGGAATCCTTGGCCTTGGTAATGGAAAATCAAGCATTTTGTCTCAGCTTCATAATCTTGGCCTAATTGCCAATGTAGTGGGCCATTGCTTAAGAGAGAAAGAAGGGTTTATATTCCTTGGAGATGAGTTTAATTCCGCACCTGGAATTGTTTGGGCTCCAATGTTGCCTAGTTCCCAAAGGTCGTAAGTGTTAAAAAATAAATGTCACTTTTTTCATTCTCAGATGTTACTGTTTCATAAATATATGTTTATCTATTTCCAATCACGAGAACTTATACACAATCTAATTTGCTTCACCAGTCTCTATACCATAGGCCCAGCAAACATTCTTTTCAATGAAAAGCCAACTTCTGTTACGGGACTTGAACTTATCTTTGATACTGGAAGCACCTATACATATCTGAATGACAAATTCTATCAACCTGTTTTTGATCTGGTAGATAAAAACTAAAGACCCTTCTCATCTTTTTCATTATTTTTATAATGATTCATTCTAATCCTTGATCATTGATTCAGGTAACTAATGGCTTACCGAAAACTTGGACTGAAATAGTCCGTGATGAATCACTACCAATTTGTTGGAAGGGTCCAAAGCCATTCAGAACAATAGGTTATGTTAGATTCTATTTTAAGCCCCTAGCACTAACCTTCACAAGTTCAAAGAATGTGCAATTTGAACTACCACCAGAATCTTATTTAAGTATTAGCGTAAGTACCTTTTAAAGATTATGAGCTACATATTGTTGTCTCAATGAAGGTAATGAATGAAGTTATGCATCTAACATGCTGTATTTTTCCTGAAGGAAGGTAAAGTCTGCTTGGGTATTTTAAAAAGCAGTGCAAATAATCTACGACAGTTGAACATAATTGGAGGTAAGACATTCCAAATACAAATAACAATGATTCAAATTGCAAACCACATCATATGTCATATGTGGCGGCAATATTGCAATAGCCGCGGCAACCGCATTACATCACAATTATGATGTGGCACAAAATCACAATGATGCGGTCACATTAGGCCACAAAGCAGCAACCACACTGGATCGTATTTGGGCTGCATCGATTTCAAAAATATTTTTTACTCACACAATATAATTCGCACTGCAACTTTATTCTTCTTTGCTTTTTAACTTTGATAAATTTGATTCTAATACATGTTCTTTTGCTCTAAACAGATATCTTTTTTCTAGACAAACTGGTGGTTTATGACAACGAAAAAAAGCGAATCGGATGGGTCTCACGAAAGTGTGCTTGATGCCCCATGTATAAATCACTCTGATGTGATTTTCTGTTCATGATCATTAACACTGGATGGTTTTTTTCACTGCCAATTTTAGTATCTTAGCACACTAGTGCTCCGCAACTTATATATGATAACTTAACAGAATGTCAATAAGTTATAAGGAAGAAATGCTTGGGTGCATAATGGGATAGCTTATGTAATCAAACATGGAGACCATTGATATAAATAAATAGCATTCACTTTTGCTAGTTTACTATATAGTTTTATTTTTCACAAGCTATACAATGCATGCATTTATAAACGGAAATTACATTCAACACATACAAGATACTCAATTATTGACCCATAACTGAGAAAAAATAATGAATTTTATCACTTGAGAGCCCTTAATTTCCCACAGCAGTGAGTTAGTCAAGGATTGCGCCTTCACTCTTTTTCTATTTATAATTATTTTTCTTTAGATATGCTGTGAGAAAATAAAACATTGTATTGAGGTAGGTTTGGTTTGAAAGACCAAGCTAACAGGGACCTAAATCAATTGGGACACCTATGTAAGCACCCTTCTCTATCTAGGAACAAAGTAACCAAATTTGTTCATCAATTATGTATTACTTTTATTTAATAAACTAGTTAATATATGATGAATAATAATGATATACTAATAATACAAAAATTCAAAATCATATGTACATATATATTAAACTCAAAAAATTAGAGGCGCTAACGGCTAGATTATATATGGGTTAATATTTTTTAAAATATTGGAGAGTCCAGGACTAAAATGGGAAGTATAAATGTCAGTTTTATGATTTATGAATTGTTTATTTAAAAATAATTTAAAATATACACCACTAAAATATTTTCAAGAACACATGTCATTAGAAGATTTTAGTTGGATAAGGATGACTATATTCTTCCCTTGGGTTTTTTAGGTACAATTCCCTTGGGTTATGAGGTCTTCCTTCACAAACTAAAAAAGATGCAATGCAAATTCTATTTTTTCTTCATCATATAATGATTTCATAGTACTGCAAATTAATAAGGTGTTAATTTTGTGGTTTAAGATATTAGTAGATTCCTAGAAAGACCAAATGTTAAGAATCTAATTCATACTAATGATACTTGTTAGGAGAGACAATCACATACTCGAATTAGTTTATTACATAGAGTGAGAGATATTCTTAATTATACAAAAAAATTACGAATATTTTCCTGAATTTTTTATAAAGATAATATAACATCGCAATTTTATCCTCCTAATAGAGGCGAATCTTCACTATGGCAGGTGGGGGCAACTGCCTCTGAAATTCGTAAAAAATTATAGCAAATTTTTTGTAATATAAGTACTTCACATAATTTATCAATGAGTTTTATATTAAAACCTAATTTAACAAATTTGGACAACACATGGCTGACAAACAATTTCATTATTTTATTCACATTGTAACACATAGTCACATAACAATGCAAGCTTGTAAAGTGCATTTTTGAAGTGCTTTTGTTACCAAAAAAATTCTTACACGATTCTTCTTATTCCTCATGAATTCATATATTGTTTGGAAGTTATTTTCATCAATACATTCGTTATGCTATATTCTTCTTATTCCTCATGAATTCATATGTGGAATGATGGGAGTATATTTTTCAATTACTCTCCTCACTAAACAACAAAACACCAAAAAAACAATAAAACACCAAAATCAATCTATGAGTGCATTCATTGATCAGACTATCATACATCTTCATAATTTAATTTATTTCTTTATCTCTCAACATAATAACTTTTCTTCGTATCTCTTATGATATTGTTGAAATATTTCAATGATGAGTACGATAATATATGATTTTAACTTGTATATTACTGCAACCTTAATTAAATAATATAACACTTGCATGTTACTAATTTATTTTAACTTTACCTTTTTTGGAGAGCACCTGAACTGTGTGATGTTCCTTATGACTTTTTGCACGCCTTTGTAATAGCTAATGACCAAGTCCATTAATTAAAAATGTTCAATGTATTATTGACATAAAATCTATTGAAAATAAAATGCTAGTATCAAATATGTAGATATCCTCTAAAGTCATTGTCTTGACTACTTTAGTGATTAGAATTTAGAATTGGATTCATTGCAAGGGTAACTGCCATGGTTTCATTATGTCAGAGTTGTAGTTCAACAACGTGTATTTTAGATGTATAACAACACTTTCATGAGCTTTCTGTTTAACCGCAGTAGTATATTGTCATTATTAATAGCATTTTACAAACGTTGTTGTATTGCATATATATCACTGCGCATCACACAAAAACCACTGTCATATATTTCATACATACAATAGCGCATCGTACACAAAACAATGTATATGTCTTACATAAACAATGCATTTTATAGGTATTATTAACATCATCTATTGTTGCGCTATTGTTTTGCATATATATAACAACGCATTATGAGAGAAGCGCTATTATATGATTCATAAATATTCTCAAACATCACCTTAATACAATAGCGTAAACACACATAACGTTGTTGTATTCAGAATGTACAACAATGTTTTCTATAAAAATCGTTGTTTTATTAATCCTTTACAATAGTGCATGTCAGAGCTTCTCCTAGAATTCTACCTTCATTTGTAGAAATTAATACATGCATATGCATTTAAGCAAGGACATACAATTCTATTAGGGTTTTCAGCATTCTCAATTGCAAACCTAACAAATGATTTCACTTCTTCTTCATACTCATTCGTCTATCGATTGACACTCATCCATTTTCTATTAGCAAAAAAATATAATGAGCATAAAAAGTTAAATTTGGAGTTAAGCTCACCAATCAGAGCAAATACATTATTATGTAATGTAATTAAAGTGAAAGAGGTCGGAAAATCCTTAACTCAATACAAGCTAAATGAGTGAAATAACTTTCACTCATTTATAAGAAAAATATTTATAACTCAATACAAACTAAATATAAAGTAATTAAAAAGACAAATCATTATAAGGAAAACTCACTTTCAATTTGGTGTTGAATGCGTGAATGATAATTTTGAGCTAAAACGAGTTTAATATTTTTGAAATCGGTGAAGAAGGATTTTTGTGTTGAATGAGTGAATGATATTCGAAATTCAGTGTTGAATGATGATGAGGTTGAATGATTTTCGAGATCAATTTTGAGAGTAAATGAGTTTCACTGCTGAGTAAGTAAAAGTTGAGATTGCTGAGTGTCTCAGAATGCAGGAACACTTTAACTTTTAGGGTCTTATAGTATCTTCAACAACGCATAATGAAGATAATGCTCTCAGTTAAACATAATCAACAACGCCTCCTACAAATAACATTGTGGAAGAACTCCTCATTCAAATATAAAGAATGTAAGTGTTCCACAGTACAACCTGAAGGAAACACTGTGGAATATACAATAATTTTTTTAATGATATTCAAATTACTAATGACATTTAATTAAATATATAAAACAATTAATAATGACAATAAATAACATTCAAATAATCTAAGAATATGAGAATAACTGATTAATTGTTTGTATTAATTGTTTGTATTGACTTTATTCTTGTATATGCTTTTGTATATTCAACTATATGATTGTTGATGTTAATGTTGATTGTTAATGTTAATCGATTGAGAAATGAGATAATTGATTAAGTGTAGAGAAAATAATTTTGTTAATCATATCAACAACGCTTCTTCTAAAATGCGTTGTTGTATAACTAAAAGAAAATAATATGAGAGATAAGTATTCAATAACATTTTTTTATGAATGTGTTGTTGTTATACATATACAATGGTGTTTTTTAACAGTACGATGTTGATAACGTTGAATTCAACATTATCAACATCGCATTGTTAAAAAAATATTGTTGTATAGGTATAACAGTAGCACATTCATACAAAAAATAATGTTGAAGACCATTATTCCTAATTTCACACAGTTAAACACACAATAGAAAATAATCTAAATGCAAACATGAACAAATCAACAAACTAAATTTCAACTGAATTTATATATTGAACATTAATACACTATAATGTTACAGAAACATATATTACATACACAAAATCATATACATTACATTGAACATCGATTAAATTTCCTAAGTTACAATCTGTGCAAAAATCTACTATACATCTTATTTGCCAACAAAACTAAGTACAAACTTTGACCAATGTTCTCTAATCTGGTTGACTTGGTCATTTATATATAATTTGTCAACAAACTTGATTTCATTATTTGATCATTGCTGAATGATCTCCTTCATGAATTTTAGTACACAATAGCCACAATCTACCTCGTTTGTTTGACAAGGGGTCTACAATTAAAATGAAGTAAACATATAAGTATAACCTTAATTGAATATGAATACATTACACATATAATTGTTTGAGATGATTTGTGCTAATACATTTTTATGAGTCCACCTGATTTTGTGTTGTGGTAACTTGTTTCTAGAATGATTACAGCTTTTGTAACCCCTCACGACACCAAACAATAGAAAATGTATTTATTAATTACTAAACAACTAGGAAAGTGAAAGTGTAACTAAAAGTTTAAATGAGTAGTTCAAAAAATAAGTCTTTCATAGCGGAGTACATGTTCGGATCATCATGTGTCAATGAGTCAAAGTAGTATATTTCTTCATTGACTCGATTGATGGCAACCAAAAGTCAATGATGCCTAAGAAAACATATTTACATGGTTAGAAAATGTTAAGTACATCAAACATATTAAAGTCATAAATATAAAAAGAGAATTAAAAATGCTCACCCAATATTAAAATGTGCAAGAAATAAATCTGCAGCTTCTTTATGAACAAGGAGAGTATTTGCAATTCACTTTGTCTGTTCCCTAATCTTATTATTGTTGCTCGACATCATAGCAGTAAGGTGTGAGGATATGAACATCACATTTTCTTATTTAACGAAACAACATTTTCATAAAAGTACCTGATATATATAACACAAATGTTAGTTAATTATAACACATCGCCATACAAAAGCTAGAAGTTAAGAAAACATAATTTAACTCATATATACACATATAGCAGTTGCACATATGCATTCATGTTTATTTACATCCTGGACTTCATTGATGCTAATGTATTCATCAATATTATTCATGAAGACTTCCTTGGATATTAATATAACTATTATATCATCTCTCAACTTCTGTACATGCTCAAACATTTGAGTACAATAGTTGGTAGTCTTCTTGGAGCTCACGTCCCTTATAGATGGCTTTGAGCTCACATCTCCAATAGATGACATCAAACTCACATCCCTTAAAGATGACTTAGTCTTTTGGTTGCTACTAGGGATGGAGTGTACATTTTGCCGATTCAATAAAAAATATATCAATTATAGATCAATATATATATAATATTAGTGAACATAAGTTTAGAGTGAATAATTCTCAAATTGAAAATGATAATAACAAGCATATTTTGCAAAAAATCAAAACATACAAATGAAACTTGCTTCTTAAAAATGGAAATAAGAAATAAAAATAGAAAATATTTCTTGAAACCTAACACACCCTAAATCTCCTTATAAATTTTGTTTTCCAGAATTATATGGAATTGCTTTAATTATTATAGAGATTGAATTTTCATATATAAACTATGAAAACAATAAACTTGAATCATAGAATGATACATAATAGTTTAGAACTAGAAGTTAATTAGCATTACGCCAAAATTGGTATTTAACAATGCTCATTCAGCAACGTTTATGTGTTGAACGTTGTTAAATATGAGGAGGAAGAGAATTAACATTGCTTATTTAAGCAAACGTTGTTAAATGTGTTATCTTTAACAACACTTAATGAAGAAAACGTTGTTATAGATCTTACTTCATATATTTAACAATACTTCTTCAATAAACACTGTTAAATGTATATATTTAACCGCACTTATTTAAGTAAACATTGTTAAATGTGTTATATTTAACAATGTTTATTGAAGAAAGCGTTGTTAAAGATCATACTTCATATATTTAACAAGCACTTCTTTAATAAGCAATGTTAAATGTGTTATCTTTAACACTACTTATTTAAGCAAATGTTATTAAAGATCATACATTCACATGTTTAATAACATTTCTTCACTAAATGCTTGTTTTAGTGAGCATAATTTTTTTCAAATTCAAAAACAAAATCTCACATACAATAATACACATATCAATAAATTTGTTATTTCTCTTACTTTTCTTCTTCTCCATGCGTTACATTTTTTCTCTTTTTATCGGTTTTTGGTTTTTCTCTTCATGCATAAGGTAAATCGTTATCTTATTTTAGCTTATTTATTTCTTTTTGATTCAGCCTTGATGTTTACATTTACACAAACAAGTCTTGATGTATAAATCTCACATACAGTAATACACATATCAAATTTTTATTTGTTGTGAAGTTATGCAGCTATGGTGTTCTAGGTTTTTGGCTATGATTCACTGGTTTAGAACACAAAGTTTGAGTATAATGATAAATGTTCTTTTTCAAATGCTGATAATTTTGTATTTTTTTCATAACTTTTGCAATTTGTTTAAAGATGATATTTTTTTTATTTGTAGTTGCAGGTTGCATTGATCATTGAGGAATACATGAACACTTTGTAAGGACTTTCACATTAGAGGAGAAAGAATGAACAATTTGCATAAAATCTCATTACTAATATGTTATTTATAATATTGGAATATGTTAAGGTTGAATGTTGTTGGATTTGTTGGCGATTTAACAAATGATATTGTAAATGCGATGGAGTTAGACATGTTTGTCATGTGTTTGATATAATGTCTGAGAGAGATATTGTTTTATTTAGAAAGTAGCCATTTAAGAGAGTTTACTTCAGTGAGCGCGGTTAAATGTCTATTTTCCACAACGCTTTAAAAAATGATGTTGAATATAACCTTATGTACTACTACACTCACATAAAAAACATATCAAAAGTGCTGTTAAATGACAATTTTAAGCGCTGTTGTTTTGTTATTCTAGCGTAATGTAGTAACTAATGGTCACATGATTAGTTTAAAAATTAAAATTACGTACATTTATATTTAATTTTGATAATTAAAATAAAATTTAATGATTCATATTAATTATTCTTATTTCTCACTATAACAATTATTGACATTTTATTATTATTATTATTATATATATATATATATATAAAAGACAATTAATCAAATGGTAGAAGGTAAGGGAGGAACATCTTCAGATAAATTCAAAGATGTTTTTTGTTTCAAATTAAAAGGTGATTAGTCATGCATGCTGAATAGCACATGAGCAAAGTGTCATCAATTTGACTTAAACTATCTATTCTTCAGATAAATTTTTTTAAGGTTATGAGCCTATAAAATTCAGATTCTTCACAACTCAAATAAGCGTCGCCTAGATCAAACATAATTTAGAGCTTATTAATTAAAGGTATGTACTCAAAAATTTATGATACGTTTCTATATTTCCTTTATTGGTTTGCATTTAGGAAAGGGTCATTAGCATATTCTAGTTTCTTGTTGGCACTTCCAAACAACAGTGGAGTTCTTATTTATAAATTATAGGTTACATTCAATATGTAAGCAGTTTAGACTATAATAATTTGGAAGTATGTTTAGGATAGTTTATTAACATTCTAGTCATGTGTTCACACTTCCTAGCAACAATTGAGTCCCTATAACCTAATCCGTCATTATGCTTAATTCTTCTTTCAATATGTAAAAGTTATAATATAATAATAAGAATGTCACTTGTTAGTTTTTATTAGAAAAACATTATCTGAAAATTGAGATGTAAAATGTTGATTAGCATCCCCACTCTTTGATTTATATGAAAATAATTAAAAAATTTATCTATAAACCTTTGGATAAGGTAAATCTGTCTTTAAAGTTACTTTCACACTCTTAGATATATATGAAAATACTTTATTTTTTCATACATGTAGTTATTTAGAATGAGGCTCTCATAATTAGTCATGCATACTAAATAACACATGAGTAAAGTGTCATCAATTTGACTTTCGCGTAAACTCATTTTTAGAAGTGAAAAAAACATCTGGCACATTGCTTTCAAGATTCCTTATTACTATTTAATTTAATGAAGTCTATTTGAGGCCCACTGTCGTTCCACTCATTAATAATTTTATCACCCTTTAAAGGATTTTAGCAACTTTTAGCCTCTCTTTGTTTGAGGTGAAATAGAGTGGAGAGAAAAGGGTGAGAGAGAGAATGAAGAGAAAATGAATATTTCTCTCGGATGAGAAGAGAAAAGGAGGGAAGAGAAGAAAAAGTGGGTGGGACCCACCACAAATGAATTCTCTCCTACTTTGGAGAGAAAGGGAAGAAAGAATAAATTTTTTTGTTGAAACCTCAAAAATGTCCTTCAATTTTGTTTATTTTATCTATTTATTAGTTTTAAATACTACTAATATACATATGCCTTTTTTAATATAAAAAACTATCAATTAAAAAAAAGTTAATTAATATTATAATAAAATATATAATAACATATATAATTTAAAATTATAACATTTATTTTTAATTAATAATAAAACAACAATTTTTTCTCTCTTCTCTTTATTTTAGGGAAATTTTCGTCATTTGAATCATAATATCATCTCTATCTTCTCATTTTCTACCCAACCAAACAAAAGAGAAAGAAAAAAATATATCTTTCTATTCATTTTCTCTCATTCTTCTCTTTTACCAAACATCATAAAAATCTATTCTATTTCTTCCTTTTCTCTTTCTCACCTCTTTCTTTTTTACATCTTTCTCTCTTCTTATTTTCTCTTATCAACTAAATAAAGTCTTCATTCTAAAATTTTATTATCGTCTTCATTCTAAAATTAAAAGTCTCTTGGAACAAAGCATTAAAAAACTACTTTTATAGTTGTATGACATGTGAGAATCGTATGACTCATTAGGAGTACACATCTGCTGTCCCACAAGTTGTGTAACTGTATTTGCTATCAATTGTGATTGGTCAGAAAAATAATTAACTATTAATTTTTTAACTTAAATAAATTTTTTAACCAATAACAGACTAGTGACACAACTTATAGGACAACAGATATGCTCCCGACTCATTAGTATACCTAACTAATACTTTCCTATCAAACATGTGTCTTAGAATTCAGCAGGTATTAGAGAGTCTAGTATGTAAATTATAAAATTTAGATTCGGTATTGGAGAGTCCAATTTGTAAATTGAACTCGGGTATTTATTAGAATCAATCAGGTTGAAAAGAAAATATAAATTATAATTAGTATCATATCTAAAATGTCAGATCCTCTATCTCAGATTTATTTATTTATGGACTAGGCAAAATCTTATATGATTCATATAAACTGATATAAATGTTTTTTTGTACTATTAAATGTATCTTCTTACATTTGGTTAAAGATCTAATTCATGTATGTTTAACTATTCATTCTAACAACTGTTGCTCTTGGAAATTGAACTTTGACATTTTTTATTTACTTTTTCATCATGCTTTACTTTTTTAAAAGTCAATAATAATTAAATATAAATAATAAATAATAGATTTTCACTACATATAATTCAAACAATGTGAATGTATTTATTTTTTCTCAAAAAAAAAAACAATTACGGTGGAAGTGAACAACCCTTTTTAAAATGAAATAAAAAGAGATAATAAAGAAATAATTTTTTTCACAAATCACCTTTTTTTTTAAAATATCCAATGAAATAAGTGAGAGAAGAAGGATTCTTTGCCATGTCATCATCTATGTACGGCACTTTTTTCCTCTATTTAAACAAGTTGTCTTCTGCAACATGAAAGTAGAAACCAGACACGCCACATTTACCAGCTTCTGTTTCAGTGTCCAAATTCCCATTTCCCCTTTCATTTTGTTGAACATGGATTTGAAAAACAGGGCATTCACATTAGCAATGCTCTTTCTCTTTCTACTTTTTAGTTTTCCATTCACTTTCATAGAAGCCAATCGACCCTTCTTCAATCTCACCACTACTCCTCTCAACAATAATCGACCCTCATCTATTGTTCTTCCGATTCGAGGAACTCTTGGGTATGTTACTTATGTTTCCTTTCTTTTATCTATCTAACTTCATTCTCAACTTGTTTATTATTCTCTATATTTTGTACTTTTTATTTATTTATGTGAGCTCATTTTGATTGTTTAAAACGTTCTTTATCTATCTCTTATAGGAATTTGACCAATAACCTGATATACAATTTATTTATTAAGCATGCATTTGTTATAGGTTATGTTTTTAGTTTAAGTTTATAAAATATGAGATTATAAATGTGAGATTATAAGTTGTTAAGATTATAAACTATGAGATTGTGGCCAAAACTTATAACTGTTAATCGGGTGCTACCTCAAACTCCAAGTGACCCTTATAATTTATACAAAGAAGATCAAGAACTATTCAAATATATATAAGTTTTAAAGAAAAAAGGAATATTCATTTTCTCCGCTTAGTTTGCTTTTTGTTCATGTTGGCTTTATAACAAAAAATAATAGTTAAAGAATGGTGGTGAATTTCCTAAAAAGTGATTTCATTTTTCATGTCATGTTTAAATTATGATGATTCCATTAGAAATATCTTTAGAAAATGAAAATTAATTTCGTTTTAATTTATTATATATCATCATAACTTAATAATAAATATATAGTTTTTCTTCACAATGACAATTATTATCATTATTCTTGTTTGAGTCACACAATTTATTTGCACTTTTATATTTTAAATAACAAATTATTTCTTTTTCCTTCTTTCTATTTTTGGACCCACATTTTTTTATAACAATAAAAATGTTCTTTTGCAAGAGTATTCACAAATGTGTAAAAAAATATTCTTATTAAATACATGGATTTAAAATGCTCTTATGTTCCTCTTGATACAGGCGTTACAATGTGTCCCTTAACATTGGCGATACCCCCAAATCTTTTGAACTTGAATTTGACACCGCTGGTGATCTCAGCTGGATTGAATGTGACGCACCATGTGTAAATTGCAAAACGGTAAGCTTTTACATGAGAACATTTAAAAATAGAGTTATTATTACTAATCACATGATATGATACTAAGTTGCTTACCTTGTTTTTGTTGTAGCCCATTGATAAACGTTATAAACCACATAAGAACATTGTGGCATGTGCGGATCCTTTGTGTGCTCCAGTTCCGAAACCACGAAACTTTAAGTGTGTAAAACCAAATGACCCATGCAACTATTTTGTTAAGTATGCAGATAAAGATTCGACTAGTGGTGTGATAGTCCAGGACAACATTAACCTCAAGTTTACCAACAACGTTGTCAAAAAGACTTCGATTGTCTTTGGGTGAGTGTTTTTTCTTCATCCACTTCACAAGAGTTGCATATTACTATTCTGAATTTATTCGTTGAGTATAGTGACTTTTTTCTAAGTACAATCTACTCTCGACAAAGTTTTGGAAATACAGTGTTGGAGGATGAATTAAATTCAATTTATTTAATTAATGATTGTAATTGGATACAATGAATGAATAATTCTAATAATATGTGAATTAAAAATTTCTCGTTATAAGAAACACAAAAATATTCTAATTTCCAAAGCATCCAAAAATTACAAGAATGAGAAATTAAAGTTTTAATGGTAAAAAATTAAAATTGTTATAAAAAAACGTTTTTTGGAAGCAAAAAATTGTTTTTGGAAGAGTGCTTTTTTTTGTTGGAAAAGTTGTTTTTCAATGGGTGATTTTTAAAGAAAAGTGATTTTCAACACTTTCTTAAAAATAATTTTTGAAATATGATATTTTAAAAGTGATTTTGGTTTTAGATTTTATAAAGTATAAAAATAAAATCAAATATTCAATCCATTAAAATGAATGAATTGGAATTTATCACTTAAGTTTAAATATAGATTGAATAAATTTAAGAATGATTTAATGAATTATAGTAAGTTAGTAGATAAAGTTTTATCTACCCATTAGGATTTTAATACTAAGCTTCCATTTCACATCATGTTATAAATTACTTCCTTAAGATAAGGCACTATGTATTTGTTGTTCAAGTATATCACGAATCTTGAATTTTTCAGAGTTCTATATATATAGATGCTGTATTGAGTTTCAAAGTAAGACAAGAATAGAGTAACAAGAATTTTCTATCATCTCCTTGTTCTTACACTTAGCTCTTGTTACAAATCTTGAATCTAATCTCCCTTGTTTGTTCTTATATGCTAGGTGCGGTTATGATCAAACGTATGATGCTGATTTTTCCTCAGGAATCCTTGGCCTTGGTAATGGAAAATCAAGCATTTTGTCTCAGCTTCATAATCTTGGCCTAATTGCCAATGTAGTGGGCCATTGCTTAAGAGAGAAAGAAGGGTTTATATTCCTTGGAGATGAGTTTAATTCCGCACCTGGAATTGTTTGGGCTTTTCATAGAAGCCAATCGACCCTTCTTCAATCTCACCACTACTCCTCTCAACAATAATCGACCCTCATCTATTGTTCTTCCGATTCGAGGAACTCTTGGGTATGTTACTTATGTTTCCTTTCTTTTATCTATCTAACTCCATTCTCAACTTTTTTTTTATTCTCTATATTTTGTACTTTTTATTTATTTATTTTAGCTCATTTTGATTGTTTAAAACGTTCTTTATATATCTCCTATAGACGGAGATTGGACATCATTGACTAATCCTTTCAACCATTTTATTTTCTTTTGACCTGTTCTTCTTATTTTTCTTCTTCCGGTCCTTGTTAAGTTTCTTAGGAAATTCACAATCACATAGTTTCTATCAAATTTACTGTGTTTGTTATTTCAACTAATGACCTTATTCTTTTGATCATTTTTACTTCCAAAGTAACATTTTACTAAACTAGTGTAGGAATGTTAGTGATGTTGAAATCTTATTTTCCTGTAAGCTCAAAATAATTTACTTCAATTTGACTATGATCCCACCTTAGCCAGTGAGGATCCTTCTAAGTATTTGGAAATAAATGTATCAAAATAGTATAATGTGATAGTTTTATCAATTTCAGGCAATTTATGACACTTTTATCATTAAATATAAAGATAAATCAATATCTTATCTCTCTAATATTTGAGAGGATTTTCTTCTCCATGAAATATGATCTACAACTAATATTGCCCCACATTCTTTATTAGGAATTGGACCAATAACCTCATATACAATTTATTAAAGGGGTGTCTATATTTACTATAAGAGTAAGTTTTTTAAATTTACTTCTCATCCTAGCTATTAATTTTAGAGAAAATCCAATGGTTTGAATTAATGAATCTAAACTATTAAATGTACATAAAATTGATGGCTATGATGAGAAGTAAGTTTTGGAAACTTACTCTTGGAGTAAGTGGATATCTACTCCCAATTAAATATGCATTTGATATAAATAATGTTTTTAGTTTTAAGTTATAAACTATGAGATTATAAGTTGTTAAGATTATAAACGTGAAAACTTATAACTGTTAATCAGGTACTACCTCATACTCTAACTGGCCCTTATAATTAATACAAAGAAGATCAAGAACTATTCAAATATATATAATTTTAAAGAGAGAAAAAGGAATATTCATTTTCTCGGCTTAGTTTGCTTTTTGTTCATGTTGGTTTTATAACAAAAAGATAATTAAAGAATATGGTGGTGAATTTCCTAGGAGTGATTTCACTTCATGTTTAATTTGTGATGATTCCATTAGAAATATCTTTAGAGAATGAAAATCAATTTTATTCTTATTTCACTCCAACACATTATTTTATAATTTATTATATATCCTTATAAATTAAGAATAATATAATCTTTTCTTCACATTGACCATTATCATTGTTACTCTTATTTGAGTCACACAATCTATTTGCACTTTTATAATTTAAAATAATAAATGATTTATTTTTTATTCTTTCTGCTGAGACCCACATTTTCTTATAACAATAAAAGTATTCTTGTGCAAGAGTATTCTTAAGAAATAAGAATGTTATGTTGATAAATGTGTGAAAAATACTCTTATTTTAATAAAAATGCTATAAAAATACATGGATTTGAAATGCTCTTATGTCCCTCTTGATGCAGGCATTACAATGTGTCCCTTAACATTGGAGATACCCAAAAATCTTTTGAACTTGATTTTGACACCGGTAGTTATCTCACTTGGATTGAATGTGAAGCACCATGTGTAAATTGCAAAATGGTAAGCTTTTACATGAGAACATTTAAAAATACTATGAGTTATTACTAGTCACATAATATGATACTAAGTTGCTTACCTTGTTTTTGTTGTAGCCTATTGATAAACGTTATAAACCACACAAGAACATTGTGTCATGTGCGGATCCTTTGTGTGCTCCAGTTCAACCACCAAACTTTAAGTGTGTAAAACCAAATGACCAATGCGACTATTTTATTCAGTATGCAGATAAAGATTCGTCTGTTGGTGTGTTAGTCCAGGACAACATTAACCTCAAGTTTACCAACAACGTTGTCAAAAAGACTTCGATGGTCTTTGGGTGAGTGTTTTTTCTTCACCCACTTCACTATTCTGAATTTATTCATTGAGTATAGTGATTTTTTTCTAAGTACAATCTACTCTCGACAAAGTTTTGGAAATACAGTGTTGGAGGATGAATTAAATTCAATTTATTTAATTAATGATTGTAATTGGATACAATGAATGAATAATTCTATTAATATGTGAATTAAAAATTACTCGTTATAAGAAACACAAAAATATTCTAATTTTCAAAGCAACGAAAAATTACAAGAATGAGAAACTAAAGTTTTAATGGTAAAAAATTAAAATTGTTATTAAAAAGCGTTTTTTTTGGAAGAAAAACAATGGTCTTTGGATGTGTGATTTTTAAAGAAAGGTGATTTTAAGCACTTTCTTAAAAATGATTTTTGAAAATATGATATTTTAAAAGCGATTTTGGTTTTAGATTTTATAAAAAATAAAAATAAAATCAAATATTCAATCCATTAAAATGAATGAATTGGAATTTATCACTTAAGTTTAAATATAGATTGAATAGATTTAAGATTGATTTAATGAATTATAGTAAGTTAATAGATAACGTTTTATCTACCCATTAGGATTTTAATACAAACCTTCCATTTCACATCATGTTATAAATTATTTGTTGTTCAAGTATATCACAAATCTTGAATGTTTCAGAGTTCTATACATATAGATGCTGTATTGAGTTTCAAAGTAAGACAAGAATAGAGTAACAAGAATTTTCTATCATCTCCTTGTTCTTACACTTAGCTCTTGTTACAAATCTTGAATCTAATCTCCCTTGTTTGTTGTTACATGCTAGGTGCGGTTATGATCAAATGTTTAAAACTGAATATGCCTCAGGAATCCTTGGCCTTGGTAATGGAAAATCAAGCATTTTGTCTCAGCTTCATAATCTTGGCCTAATTGCCAATGTAATGGGCCATTGCTTAAGAGAGAAAGAAGGGTTTATATTCCTTGGAGATAAGTTTAATTCCGCACCTGGAATTGTTTGGGCTAAAATGTTGCGTAGTTCCTTAGAGTAGTAAGTGTTAAAAAATAAATGTCACTTTTTTCATTCTCAGATGTTACTGTTTCATAAATATATGTTTATCTATTTCCATTCATGAGAACTTATTATACACAATCTAATTTGTTTCACCAGTCCCTATACCATAGGCCCAGCAAACATTCTTTTCAATGAAAAGCCAACTTCTATTACGGGACTTGAACTTATCTTTGATACTGGAAGCACCTATACATATCTGGATGACAAAGTCTATCAAGCTGTTCTTGATCTGGTGGATAAAAACTAAAGACCCTTCTCCTCTTTTTCATTATTTTTATAATGATTCATTCTAATCCTTGATCATTGATTCAGGTAACTAATGACTTACCGAAAACTTTGACTAAAACAACCCGTGATGAATCACTACCAATTTGTTGGAAGGGTCCACAGCTATTCAAATCATTAGGTGATGTTAGAAACTTTTTTAAGCCCCTAGCACTAATCTTCACAAGTTCAAAGAATGTGCAACTTCAACTACCACCAGAATCTTATTTAATTGTTAACGTAAGTACCTTTTAAAGATTATGAGCTACATATTGTTGTCTCAATGAAGGTAATGAATGAAGTTATGCATCTAACATGCTGTGTTTTCCAGAAGGAAGGCAATGTCTGCTTGGGTATTTTAAAAAGCAGTGAAAATGGTCTACGAAATTTTAACGTAATTGGAGGTAAGACATTTCAAATACCAATAACAATGATTCAAATTGCAAACCACATGTGGCTGCAATATTGATGCAATCGCATTACATCGCAATTATGGTGTGACATCAAATTACGATAATGTCGCCACATTAGGTTGCAATGTAACCGCACTGGGTTGCATTGGATTGCATCGATTTCAGAAATATTTTTTACTCAAAAAATAATTCACATTACAACGGCCGCAATCCACATTGCAACGGTCACAATGACCAAATGACCACACAATTACAATTGGAACCACAATTTAAAATTCTGATCAATAATAACATAAGGAATCCTTATATTCTTTACCTTTTAACTTCGATAAATTTGTTTCAAATCCATGTTCTTTTGCTCTAAACAGATATCTCTTTTCAAGACAAACTGATAGTTTATGACAACGAAAAAAAGCGAATCGGATGGGTAGCAGGAAAGTGTGGCTGATGCCCCATGTTATAGATCACTCTGATGTGATTTTCTGTTCATGTTCATTAACACTATGGATGGTTTTCACTGCCAATTTTAGTATCTTATCAGACTAGTGCTCTGCAACTTATATATGATAACTTCACAGAATTCCAACAAGTTGTAAGGCAGAAATGCTTGGGTGCATAATCAAACATGGACACCGTTATTATAAATTACATTCACTTTTGCTAGTTTACTATATAGTTTTATTTTTCATAAGCTATACAATGTATGCATTTATAAACGGAAATTACATTCAACACATACAATCTACTCAATTGTTGACCCTTAACTGAGGAAAGATAATGAATTTGATCATTTGAGAGCCCTTAGTTTCCAGAACAGTGAGTTAGTCAAGGATTGCACTTCACTCTTTTGGTAGTTATAATTATTTTTCTTTAGATATACTGTGAGAAAATAAAACATTTTATTCAGGGAGGTTAGATTTGAAAGATCAAGCTGACAGGGACCTAAATCAATTGGTACATCTATGTATATAATCGTTTTATTTAAGAATATATAAAAGTTAGAGTTTAAATATTTTTACCATGTATCATGTATTACTTTATTTAAAAACCAAGTTAATATATGATGAATTATAATGATAAACTAATAATATAGAAAATTCAATTGCATGCATATAGATACTAAACTTAAAGCATAGAAGTGTTAAATGTTAGGTTGTATAAAGGTTTATATTCTCTAAAGAACTCGAGAGCCCATATAACCAAAATGTAAAATATAAATGTGAGTTTTATAATTTATAATTTATTTATTTAAAATCAACACCATTAAAATATTTTGAGGGACCTATGTTTTGGTTTAGTTGTATAGAGGATGAGTTAATTTATTTATTTAAAAATAATTTAAAATATGACCCTTAAAATATGTTCTAGGATTCGTGTCACCATTTCTATCCAACAATTTGGACCCTTCATTAATTAAGATGATTTGGTTTAGTTGTGTGAAAACATTGATCTTTTGATATAAAAAGATAATTTATCTTCTTCACATATAAAAATCATGAAATATGTCCTATTTAATTATTTTCTAGGAAAATATTTCTAAAACTAAACAAAATAGTACATATGTGATACTTTTACTGCGGAAGAAGATAAATTATCTCATAATATAAGAAGATATTTTATTCTGTACAGGGATGAGTATATTTATGATATGGTCTTCCTTAAAAAAAGAAAAAATGGGCAATGCAAATTTTATTTTTCTGCATCATATAATGATTTCATAATACTTCAAACTAATAAAAGATGTTAGTATAGTAGTTTAAGATCTTATTGAATCCTCAAATAGATGAAAAAGTTAAGAGTTCGATTACTGTAATCAGCATTTACTAGAATGGATAATTATACATTTCGAAATAAATTAATTCTTTACTTATAGGGTGAGAGACATCATTAGTTGTACCAAAATAAATTACACATATTTTCCAGATTTTTTTATAAAAGATAATTTCACATTACAATTTTATCCTCCTAATCATTATTAGAAATTAAAAATCATTATTTCATATTAATAAATGAATGAAAAGTATTTAGATGATATATAAAAGTATAATGTTGATTATAGAAATGATCATAAAAGCTCTTAAGTAGTGACTTGTAAATGACTAGCCGAGAGTACACTTTATGATGGTACATGACCTATATAAGGAACATAGACTTTGTATCTTGGGGCGAGCATGGACCGGGTTGGGACGGGTTAAGGCTTATCCTTACCCGACTCTAAATATTGGTCGGGTTACTTTTTTGAATCAGAATTCGACCCTAGACCCGAAGTTAATTCAACCCTAGACTCGACTAAATATAATGCATACTCATTTTAGATAAAGACTTCTCAATATTATTTATTATTATGACTATGTAGTTTGATATATAAAATGTTATATGTATTAACCTATGAGTTGGTTACCATGTACTACAATGTATTCAAAATGTTGTTATCTTTTCATTAGCTGCATTATTGTTAGTAGCTTATTATTAGCAGTGAATATTGTTAGCCTTATCCTTATCTCATCCTTAAGCTTAGCAAGTTGTTAGTAAGTTGTTAGTTGTTGTATTCTCTCCATATAAAGGAGTTTCTTATCATTCAATAAAGTTATGCAGAATTGCTTCATCTTATATGGTATCAGATTAAAAATCGATCCACTTTTCCTATCATGTATTCATCATGGCCTTAAAAAATACCACCATTCCCAACCTTGCTGATCCTTCCAAACCCTACAATCATATCCAAGTTCACAATGCCATAAAGCTCACCTCCACCAACTATGTTGCCTGGAAAACCCAGCTTCAAGCCACCTTACTTGGTTATGATCTATGGAAGTACATTGATGGTTTTTTCTCTTCCCCACCACCATTACTAACTGACGCTAATGGTGTAACCACTGCTAATCCTGCTGTCATTCCTTGGTTTCGTCAAGATCGTTTGATTTTTGGTGCCACTGTTGGCACACTATCTCATGATATTGTTGCCATTGTTTCCCAAACGAAAACAACAGAAGAAGCATGGAATGTCCTCGCTATTACATATGCCAATCCTTCTCGTGGTCATTTCAAGCAAATAAAGAGTAACCTCAGCCAGATTACTCACTCCAACCAATCCATCACCTCTTATATGCAATCCATCAAGCAATGCATTGATCGCCTTGCTTCTATGGGAAAATCCATGGATCATGAAGACATTATTGAAAAGGTGCTCTCTGGATTAGACTATGAACAATACAAATTTGTCATTGATGCTGTCAATGTTCGTGATACCCCTATCTCTTTTGAGGAGCTTCATGAAAAACTCATTACCAAAGAGATCACTGCTTCTCCAAAAGTTCAACTCTCCAATTTTCCTGTTACTGTGAATGTTGCTCAATATCGTGGCAAGCCCTCATCTGCTCAGGTCCCTTCTCAGCCACAATATTATCAACCATCTCCGTCACCTGCTAGTCCTACTGCTGGTCATATTCCTCGACAGCCACGTCCTTATCTTGGCAAATGTCAATGGTGTAGGGAACAAGGTCACTCCCTCAGCCATTGTTATTCTTTCAAAAATAGATTCCCTACTATACAAATTCCTTCTGCTGTTTCAAATCGTGCTACACCAAAGGCATATCAACCAAAAATTCATGCACCACAGGCTCATGTTGTTACTGCCATGCACCCTCCCTCAAATGCTTGGCTTCTTGATAGTGGGGCCTCTCACCATGTTACTAATGATCTTGCCAACTTATCTCTTCATGCACCCTATGACAGTACTGAAGAACTAGTGATAGGTGATGGTTCTTCACTTCCAATCCAAAACACAGGTTCATTTTCTCTATCAACTTCTTCTACAAATTTCACTTTTTCAAATGTCTTGCATGTTCCATTCATAACTCGTAACATGCTCTCCATTTCAAAATTTTGTCAAGAAAATAATACTAGTATTGAAATCTTACCTTCTTTTTTTCGTGTTAAGGAGCTTTCTCAGGGTCAAACACTTTTTCAGGGTCCAACTAAAGCTGGTGTTTATGAGTGGAATCCACATGTGCCTCAAGCCTTTGTCTCAGTCAAATTACCTTCACATGATTGGCATCATCGTCTAGGACACCCTTCATTGTCTGTTCTTAGGATCTTAAATTCTAGTTTTCATTTATCCATTTCGAATTTTCCTTTGTCCAAGTGTAATGCTTGCAATATCAATAAAAGTCACAAATTGCCATTCTCTCTTTCCTCACTTACTTCTCATAATTCACTTTAACTCATTTTTTCAGATGTTTGGACTGCTCCCATTTACTCATTTGATCACTATAAATATTATGTGATATTTGTGGATCATTTCACTATATGCATCTGGTTTTATCCACTCAAAAAGAAATCTGAAGTGTTTGAAATTTTTGTTAGATTCAAATCATTGGTTGAAAATTTCTTTCACAACAAAATTAAACAATTTTTTAGTGACAATGGTGGTGAATATAAGAAATTAACTCCATATATTTCTCTCAATGGCATTGCTCACCTTACCTCTCCTCCTCATACACCTGAACATAATGGCTATGCTGAACGTCGACATCGTCATATTGTTGAAACGGGGTTATCTTTGCTTACTCATGCAAAGCTACCTCCCATTTTTTGGTCTAATGCTCTTTCTACAGCCACATATTTAATCAATCGTTTACCCACTCCCACTCTTGCCAATATGTCACCTTATCATAAGCTTTTTAGTCTTGCTCCAAATTATCACAAACTTCGTAGTTTCGGGTATCTTTGCTACCATTGGCTACGACCTTATTCCACTCACAAACTTGATCCTAGGTCTCTTCCATGTGTGTTTATTGGTTATTCTTCATCTCAAAGTGCATATCATTGTTTACATCCATCTACTAATCGCATATACACATCAAGACATGTGAAATTTGTAGAAGATGTTTTTCCTTTTACTGACCTGTGCAGCACTGTTGAGCCAACAAGATCACCTTCTATTGATGAATGGACTGTCCTTAATGTTCCACTATTATCCAATATGCAGCCTCATCATGATCAGTCTCCTGTTGAGGCCTCCCCTGCTCCCTCACCTACTGCTTTCGCTACTGTTACACCACCATCTTCACAGACTGCCACTACTCCTACTTCCTCCACATCTCAACTTCCTCCATCCATCACTGTACCTTCAACAAGGACCATAGTTACCAGGCTCAATAATAACCTTCGCAAGCCCAATCCCAAGTATGCAAACACAGTCACATTGAATCATTCTTCAACAGAACCGCAAACAATTACTCAAGCTCTTAAAGATCCTCAATGGCGGGCTGCAATGACTGATGAATTTCAAGCTCTAATTTGCAATCAAACTTGGGATCTTGTGCCTCCTCAATCTTCACAAAACTTAGTTGGCAATAAATGGGTTTATCGAATCAAATACAAACCCTCTGGTGATATTGAACGTTACAAAGCTAGACTTGTGGCAAAGGGTTTTCACCAAAGAGCTGGTATTGATTTCACTGAGACCTTTAGTCCTGTTATCAAGCCCACCACTATTCGTTTGATACTTTCCTTGGCAGTAACTCGTGGGTGGTCTGTTAGACAGCCTGATATCAACAATGCCTTTCTCCAAGGATCTCTCAAAGAAGATGTATATATGTGTCAACCACCTGGTTTCCTAGACAAAGATCACCCAACTCATGTATGCAAGCTTCGTAAAGCAATCTGTGGCCTTAAACAAGCTCCACGAGCTTGGTACAATGAGCTTCGGTCTTTTCTCCTCCACTTCGGGTTCACAAATTCCATTGCTGATTCTTCACTGTTCTTGTATCACAGGCATGGTCAGATATTCTATTTACTGGTTTATGTTGATGATATCATCATCACTGGACCTTCACCTAATGCATTACAGGAGCTTATCAATACCATGGCTTCACGATTTTCATTGAAAGATTTGGGTCCATTATCTTACTTTCTTGGTGTCGAGGTTCTCCCACATCCTCATGGTTTGTTTCTTAGTCAAAAGAAATACATTGGGGACCTTCTCCATTGTGCTAATATGGTCCTTGCCAAACTAGCTTCAACTCCAATGATCGTCCATCCAGCTCTTACTGTCAACGCTGGCACTGTTCTATCAAATCCAACTACATATCGGACCTTAGTTGGAAGCTTGCAATACTTGTCCCTTACTCGTATGGATGTCGCCTCTGCAGTAAATAAGTTATCTGAATTTATGCAACAACCCACTGACTTGCACTGGGCAGCTCTTAAACGGCTGCTCCGTTACCTGAATGGCACCAATGACCATGGCTTGATCTTTTACCGAGACTCACCCCCTTGTCTCCATGCTTTTACTGATGCAGATTGGGCTGGTGATCAAGACACTTATGTCTCCACTTCAGGCTATATTGTTTATCTTGGGCGCAATCCATTGTCTTGGAGTTCCAAGAAGCAACAAGGAGTTGCTAGGTCATCAACTGAATCTGAATTTCGTGCAGTTGCCTCCACCACTGCTGAGTTACTTTGGTTGCAATCCTTGTTAACTGAACTTCGTGTAACCTTACCTTCTTCACCAACCATTTACTGTGACAATCTCAGTGCTACTCAATATTCCAAGAATCCGGTTTTCCACTCCAGAATGAAGCACTTAGCTCTAGCCTTCCATTTTGTTCGTGAACAGGTTCAACTTGGTAAGCTTCGAGTTCAACATATTCCTGGTGATGATCAGTTAGCAGATGCTCTAACTAAGCCTCTTGCCTTGGCCAAGTTATCCATGTTACTTTCCAAGATTGGTCTTGTCTCATGACAGTCCATCTTGCGGGGGATATTAACCTATGAGTTGGTTACCATGTACTACAATGTATTCAAAATGTTGTTATCTTTTCATTAGCTGCATTATTGTTAGTAGCTTATTATTAGCAGTGAATATTGTTAGCCTTATCCTTAAGCTTAGCAAGTTGTTAGTTGTTGTATTCTCTCTCTATAAAGGAGTTTCTTATCATTCAATAAAGTTATGCAGAATTGATTCATCTTATAATATGTATATATATATATATATATATTATTAATCATGTATATATTATGTAAAAAATTAAAGAATAAATGATATTTTGACCAAATGGATATCATTACTCTATACACATGTGAGTAGAAGCACATACAAACATGATGAACGAGTGACCATGGGACATGATAGGTCGGGTCATGCTTGGTCCCTACCCGACCCTAAATATTAACTGAGTCTATTTTTTGAACTCGAACCCGGCTCTAGACCCGATTAGGCCCGACCTTATTTGGATCCGATCATGATCAGGTCATGTCGAGTGAGTGAGTAAGACCAAGTCTTGCTCACCCCTATTTGTATAGGATCCATGGTTGCTATTAAAAAGACGAATAGGGAATGTAAAGAAAAAAGACGAATAGGGATGAGACAAGTTGACTGAGTTATTAAGAGGTATCTTAGCATCGATTGGAATCTTGATCTTCGACTCTTTTTATTGCGAAGAATTATTGCTTTAAACTAAAATTAAAGTCAAGTTGTATGTTTGCATGTCGATCACTTAATGTTAGTTATTTAATGGGTGGTCAATTTCTACGTGCTTTAATGTTTAGTTTGATAATTGTTGAGCAAAATGTCCTAATAAATTTGTTAAGCAAGTAATAGTGTTGATAAAGTGTAGAGGGTGTTTACCCACTACAATTGATGGTCTCAGAGGTTGAAAACTGGCTTACAACGTGGTACAAGACCAATGATCTATAAATCATTATGTTAATTAATTTATACCAATAAAAATATGTTAATTATTTTTTTAAATATTTATTAATTATTATTTTTTAAATATTTATTATTGTTGATGTTTTTTCATTATTATTGAATGGTGACAATATTTTAGATACAATTTGGGACAACAAATATCTCTTTCTCAAAACTAAATCCACGATCTGAATTAAAGTACATGTATGAAGCTGAACTTATTCCCGTGATGAAATATATCATAAGGTAGTTAAACTTGTTTTTCCCGTGAACACGAGCAAACATAATGATCCAAAACTATAGGGGGGAAAGGGTATCCCATTAACCCAATGCCGTGTGGGGAGAAGAAACCAGATGCGACTAATGACTCATACATCAATGTTTTCATACATATCTCTTATGAAAAGAATGTGTTGTTCAACATATTTTTATTGCCAAAAATGATTTAAGTCGTTAAATATTTAAATTATTTTTTATTATCAAGGAATGGAATATTAAGTCACAAACAAAATGAGACAGCAAAATGTTATCCCATATTTCTTTCATAATTGTTAATTTTTATTTTTGTGTTTAAAAGGAGAGAAAGGCGTCATATTTTAAGATGCATCTGTCAACTTTATATTAAGAATAATAAGTGCCAAAGGAAAAAAAAAAAGACCTAACTATTTATTGTACAGAATGTTAGATGCTCGAATTAATACTACAGCATGAACTAAGCTTTTAAAACTTACATATGTCCACTTTATTATTATAAGAATAAAAGTGGGTTTAAGATGAAATAAACTCTGCACCACTAGTTAGGAGGTAGAGACATAGAGTGAACAACCAACCGGAGTCTCAATCTATAATATGTGGGTTGGTTTCGTTTATTGAATTGGTCCAAGTAAAATCGTTAGAGCAATAATTATAATTATTAGAAGGAAATCACACATCCTACAAAATATCAATCCATATATTACGTGATTAATTGAAAAATATTTAAGTTAATCTTTTTACAAATAAGTTTTTTATAACTAATTATAAGTAATGATATACATACAAAGTAACACAGTTAGTAGAAGTAGAACATCATATGTGCTCCCATAATTATATATCTTTTGAATTATCGAGTCTATTTATACAATTTTATCATAGGATGAAATATGCTTTTCAATCTAATTAAGTTTTAATATGATTCTCAAACACCTTAAATCATATATTTTAGTTGTAATTTGATTATCTGACAATTCAATACATCAATTTAGTCATATATTTATATTCTTTATCATTTCATCATTATTATACGATTCAAATATATTTTTTCCTCACGTCAAGATAAATGATGTAGGGTCTTATAGGTTTAACATGAGGAGATGAAGACTAGAAAAGGAAAATACAGGAGCTAATAGGAAAAGACAAAACAAAAATGCAGATTTCAGTGACAACATATAACCACTAACAAGATTATATATATTGTGGTGTAAATTTAACACCATATACAAGGATGGTAAAGTTGACAAATACAACAAATATATGATTAATTTCACATTTTATTTTATTTTATAGGAGGACCAGAACAAACTAGATAATAAATCAATATAAAATAATAGATAAATTTAACTAAGACTTTTATTATTAGTAATGGAGTAATGGAAGTAATATTACACAACTAAAAAGATATCTAACATTAGGCTTAACCAATTTAAATTATTAAACTATATAGTCAGATGGAGTCATTTCATATAATTAATAATCTATTATTTTAAATAATCAGTATAATTAGTTTTAAGTCAACTGTCCAGTTCAATTTTTAAGGTATGACAGTTTAACTAAATTTAACAAGACCAACAAAAAACAATTTGGTTCAAAGTGGTCTATCATTCATTCAGGTAAGACTACAAATTAAAACTATTTTTAAGCGTGGTCTCCAATCAGACTAATCGAACTACCATGTCAGATCTGCTCTTCAAAATATTGATCTCCTCAAAATTAATGATGAGAGAAACAATCACCAACAAAAAATGTTTTCACAAAAAAGTAAGGAAATGTATAACAAATCTTTAAATAGGAGGTGAGAATAATCTTGGAATAAGAAAACACCCTTTTATATATAAAATAGGAGAAAGATTGAAAAACATTGCAAATATTTATAGACACACTCAAATTTGTAATAATATAAATTAGAGGTTTCAAAACGGGAGGGCTCAAGCAGGTTGGTCCGCTAAAATCTGAAGAGTGATAGGGTTGGTATTATATTAGACATTTTTTATTGAATCTGGGCTTCTTAGCCTAGTGTGACCGAGCTATATTAAAATCGGGCACAGGCAGAGCTTACGCGGGCGGGTTTGAGCTATGTTTTTTTCTTATTTCTTTTATCTTTTGGGACATTGGGCTTGATAATCATAGTTGAAAATTTATGAAACAACTTATAATAAAAAATAGATAATAAATATTATGTTATGAACTTTCAATATAAAATATAGTAATGTAAAAACATAAATATTTATAAATTATAATATTGTTATAAAGTTAAGCATTATATTATTTTTCATATTTTTACGAAATATCATTTTAAGCTAAGTAACAAACTAATGTATCAAATTGAAAGAGGCGTTAAACCATATAGATTTTAATTTTCATTTCTTAATTGTGTATTTAATTAGATTTAACTTCTACAACAAAAACAAAATAAAAAAACAAAATTTACAACAAAACTAAAAGACGACATAATTGTTTATCATAGAGAACTTCACACAATCAAATTTAATATAATTGTTCCTAATGAAAGTTTTGATAAAGAGCATGCAAAAGATAGTATTTTTTATAGTGTCCAAATATTTATATGTTAAAGTGAAGTTACAAATTATATTATGTTAGAGAATAAGAGTCCAATAAAAATGAAAAATTTAATAAATGAGTTATGTTAAAAAATTATACATCAATATTAAATGATATATATTTTTTAAAACATTAAATATGTTAAAACTTAAATGAATTTTTTTAGTATAATATGGGCTGGCCTGCCACAACTCACAACCCGCTTAAGGCGAGTTTGAACTACAATTTGATATGCATAAGTTATTCAATATTTTTTAATAAAATACAATTTAGTCCATACATGATATTGACTAGCTGGAACGTGTCAGGGTAACCCACTAATATAAAGAGAAAATAAAACCTTATTTATATAGACTCGAGCAATGCAATGAATGCAACTTTCACCAAATTAAATATGCATTTGATTTTATTTCGTTTTTCCATAATTATACACACGAGTCAAATGGAAGCCCAAATGCAAGACCCAATAGGGTGAAGCAACATCCCAAATGGATGCAGGATTTTATTTCAAAATTATTAATTAAGTTGTTAATTTCTTATGAGAATTAAGGCTTCTAAGACTTTAGGCTTGTGACCCAGAAATCCAATTGTTAAACCTAATGCCACTATTTTACTATTTAGCAACAGTAGCAGCTGCTACAATGAAATATATGATGAATTTCTAGAATTTCTTATCTTAGTTCTTTAGCATTCTTCAATTTTCTTCACTAATTAATTAAGTTCTTATCAATTGATGCTTTCATTCCTACAATACCTCCCAAAGTTGCAAACAAAGATATTGATGAGACCTTGATACAAATCCTTGCTGATAAATTGCAAGAATACAAAGACCAACACGATGCAAGACATGAGGTAATTACAGATACTTTACGCACTATTACAGATAAGTTAGCTACAATTTCTTTTTTACCTCCCCATCCACCAGATCCACCCAACATTCCCAGTTCTTCCAATCTCACAAACCCTAAACCCCAATCTCCTACTGGCCAAAATGCTATCCCACCACCCTTTCCCATACCATCCCCAATACCACCCTTCACAACCTATAACACACCAGTCCCTCCATTTTTTAGCAAAACCAACAATCCTACATACGACCCCTACTCAACCACCACACATTAACCCTCACCATCCTAGACCACCTAAGCTGCAACTGAACCCATTTGATGGTTCTGAACCCTTGGACTGGTTGTTCCAAGCTGAGCAATTCTTCCAACTATACTAGGTTCCCCTAGATTAAAGACTGCATATCATCTCCTTCTACATGAAAGGATAAGCTCTCAGCTAGTTTAAATGGGCTTTTCACAACATCTCAATAACTGAGTGGGATAGTTTCACACGGTTCGTAGAGATCTGTTTTGGTCCTTCATGCTACGAGAATCACCAAGGAGAGCTGTTTAAGCTCCGCCAAACCACCACAGTGGCAGATTATCAGCAAAAGTTCGAAAAGCTATGTAATAGAATATGGGGTCTGTCACTAGAGGTAATACTTAATTGTTTTATTTCCTGCCTAATTCCTGAAATACGCCGTGAACTAGCAATTTTAAGGCCTCGTCATATTGCTGAAGCACTTGGTCTAGCGAAAGTTGTGGAATCCAAACTCAAGGACTCAAAGCCAGTTTACCAAAGAAACCCTCCTAATACATACATACAACACCCACTCATACCTAACCGTATCCAAAACCGACCTAATCCAAACACCACTTTCCAAAATGCCCAGCCTACCATTCCCATTCGACGTCTCACAACCGCTCAAATGCAAGAGCGACGAGCTCAAGGTCTTTGCTACAAGCCTTAGAAGGACCCCATTTACTTTTTTGACCGGAGACTTGGGTTCTGAGGGTGATATTCCCCTGGAAAAATTTACTTCCGTTGAGGAGGAGGTTCCAAATATGACCGAGGAACTTATTCATTTTCAACTATCTGAACAAGCCTTAGAAGGACCCCATTCACCACGAACCTTGAGATTCTAAGGCAGTATTGCGGGACACATGGTGACAGTACTAGTGGACACTGGTAGTTCTCACAATGTCATTCAACCCCTTCTAGCATAACAATTACATCTGCCCATTTCAACAACACCGAAATTTCCGGTCATGGTAAAAACTGGGGTGCACATTTCCGGTCAGCGGTAGCGATTGGAGCGGTCTTATCCAATATGGTCAACCATTGGCCCACTTCAACAAGAAAATGTCTCTTCGCATGCAGAATGCTTCTACCTATGTCAGGGAGATGTTCGCCATGACATAATCTGTAAAGAAATGGTGTCAATATCTCATCGGAAGGCATTTCATTATATACACAGATCAGCAGAGTTTAAAGCATTTGGTAACACAAGGCTTTCATACACCAGAACAACAAAAATGGGCTACATAACTCATTGGGTTTGATTATAAGGTTAAATACAGGAGTGGTACCTCTAATCGCGTGGTCGATGCTTTGAGCAGATGCCATAGTGAAGAACAAGCTATCTTCTCGGCCTTGTCATCCCCCATTCCACATATACTACACAGGTTGAGAACATTTTATGCAACTCCCGCTGGAAAACAATTATTAGAAAACTGTCAGTCCAATGATGTGGGTGAAAACACTTTCCATTACTCACAAGGTCTATTGTTCTTTCGCAATCAGATTTACATACCTGACATTGAGGACTTGAGAAGCACCTTGATCAAGGAATTCCATGACTCTGCCATTGTTGGTCGTTCGGGTTGGAAACCGTCCTCAGCTCGTCTCATAGCATCGTGCCACTGGCCTGTCATGGCTAAGGACCTCAAACTGTTTATCTGCCAATGTGTCACATGTCAATACATCAAATACAGTCCACAAAGGAGTCAAAGTTTACTTCAGTCATTAAAAATATCAGAGAAGGTATGGGAGGACTTGTCCATGGATTTTATAACTTGCAGGAGTAGGCATTGATGGAAGCCCAAATGCAGGAGTAGGCATTAGGGTGAAGCAACAGCCCAAATGGATGCAGGATTTTATTTAGAAATTATTAATTAAGTTGTTAATTTCTTATGAGAATTAAGGCGGCTTAGACTTTGGACCTGTGACCCAGAAGCCCAATTGTTAAACCTAATGCCACTACTTTACTATTTAGCAACAGTAGCAGCTACTACAACGAATTATATGATGAATTTCCCGAATTTCTTATCTTAGTTCTTTAGCATTCTTCAATTTTCTTCACTGTTTAATTAAGTTCTTATCACAGTCCAACAAAATCATCCAAAAAACACAAATTATCAATGAATTAGCTTTAGTTTGGAGCCCTCATCCAAGACATCTTATGTGAACCCAACCCAGCCCAACCCAACCGGGTCACACTTGTCTGATTCAGGTAATTTATGTACGAATACTCATCCAACCCAACGCAGTTCTATGCTCACTACCTGTTAAACATGAATGCTCTAACGTGAACTAACCTCAATGCATATTTGCTTATTTACTAATGATACTATTGCTTTCTATCCATTTATTATGAAAATCTAACAACATCTTTGATTTGAAGTGAGCAGAAGAAGGATTTACATTTTGTTAAGTTTGAAAATGATGATTTCAACAAATCTAAAATTGATAGATAAATATATAATGACTTAAATTTCAAACATCAGTTACGTGAAAGTAAACATGGCAGCTAGTCAGCTACTATGTCACGGACAGAGAATTAGAGACCACCTGTCTCTCATTCTCCCGAGTCAATTAAGATTATTTTTTTTGTTGATTTATATTTTTTTTATTCATGTTTAATTAATAACACTTCTCCTTCCCCATGTCATGATCCTATAAAACAAAGAAAAATAAAAGGATAACCCATCTGTGTTTTTACATAGATCTATCTTTTGATAATATGAAACATAAACTACCGACACAACAAATATTAATTAGACGGTCCAACTTGACCTTTTCCATCATATAGCAAATATACCTCATAATATTCTTATCTATATCTACATTCTACATAATAAGTGCGGTAGAGACTAGTCCAACATGCACCGTTAGATCAGCTGTTCATAAAGCTGTATCCAACAGCTGCATTTCTAAGTTTCTAGAACGTTTCTTTCTAGATTTTAAATTAATCATCTACGCGTTTGCACAGGCACAGTCATGGACCTCAAGTCTCGTGTTACCGTGCGATGCAGCCAACTCAAAACATGTTTGCATTGTTCATTCAGTTTTCTCAAAAGGGTTTTTGCAGATACATGAATATATCTTGCAGCGGCGACATCTGATTATTGCTCTGGAACTGCTGTTGCTGGGCCTCGAAGCCTGTGTTATTGACAGCGGCAGTGGCATTCACGTAATTATAAGAAAAATCAAGGTTCTTCTCCCACTCGTTCCACTTGGGTTCACTCTGAACCTCGCTTGCAAACTCCGGCGACACCACGTGCTCCGAGCAGCTTGAATCAGTATGCAGCTTCGGAATCGAATCGGAATTGTCGAAGTACATATAGTCCGTCATCGCCGCCGCCGCTGATTGTGGCGGTGGAGGTGGTGGGAGAGCATTGACACGTGGCTGAATATCAGGCTTAGTATCTATGATCTCAGATAATTCGGTTTTGTGAATATCAACAAAGGTGTTTGGTTGTTTTTCAATTGTGCCCTTTTTGTTGTAAATACGGCAAAGAACCCAATCATCCAGCTGCAAAATCAAAGAATAGTTGGATCAGTCTGTGAACAATTAAGAGCAGGAATTATCTGAGAGTCAAATACTATAATGTGAGGTTACAATAAATTTGTTAATTTATAAAAGAATTTTTTTAAACATAATCCAATTATATGTGGACCTTCACAGCTTCATGTGGCACCAAAACATAAGGGGCAAACTAGTAATTTCAGGAAATATCATGTAAATATATTTTGTATACGGAAAAGTTCAAGAGCAAAAGATATAAAGTATGGTATATACCCTTAAACTGTTCTTTTTGCGAGCAGAGCGATCTACATCAGCAAGACGATACTCATGCATAATCCAATTAGTCTTGTCACCTTTGGGAGCTTTACCAGCATAAAACACCAACGCTTTTTTAATCCCAACCGGTTTCGGATGACCAATCGGCTTATCCGCCCCGGTCGCCTTCCAGTAACCCGATCCAGCGGCCCGGTTCGGCCGTGAACCGTTTGGATATTTCCTGTCCCTTGGTGAGAAGAAATACCACTCCTTCTCTCCGTAAGATGCAAGACCTGCAAAACAATTTATACAAAAAAATCAAATCAGAATGAAATAATAACTAATTGATAATAAAACCATGAATTGGGAAAACATTTACCTGGAAGTTCCCAAGGATCATACTTATAGAGATCAATTTCAGCGATGATAGGAACAGCAATGGGTTGTGATGCACATTTGCGGCATAGATAGTGCATCACAAGTTCCTCATCAGTTGGATGGAATCTGAACCCAGGTGGTAATTGAAGCTCTGATGCCATTGCACAATTAGTTCAGAATTTGAATATCTCTTCTTCTTTTTTTGCCCTAGTAGCTTTTTCTTTTGCTATAAGCTTCTCTTGACAATGAAGAACTACGGCGGCGCTTGAAACTTAAACCATAAGGGAGGGAGTGGTATTTATAGCAATCAAGATTGCCACGTGTCATTAGTAGCCATTAGTTTCTAGAATACACGTGGGTGATAACGTTTTTCCTATTTTTCTTTTGGGTGGGTGGTGATGAGCGTGAAAGGGGTGATGAGTGATGACACAGATGGACACGTGTCAAGTTTGGAAGTTTGGTGCGTGCGTGTCCAGAGCCCACACGAGATGATTCTGTCATTGCTTACGTCACTCGTTTTGGACTGGGATGAAAACCCTTCACTCGGTTGGGTCCCACCACTGTCCTCTGCGCTTTTATTTGATTTTCATTTCAACGGTGGTAGGGAAGACACGTGACGTGTAATGGTCCACTATCATTGGATCATTTTTTCGGATAGAGATATGATATATTATTGATTATCTCGTACAAATGGAAAAATGTTATATTTATTTTTATTGTTATTATTATTTTTGCTTCAAATATGGTACGAAATAAGATTTGGACAGCATATATCTATTCCATCTCATCTCGCGTGATTTTTGGTTTATGTATGTTCTTCAACCACATCATGTGTGTCCCACCAAACCGCGTGATTTCTTGGGCCTTCTCGCACTTTCTATTTTTGTTTTTCTTTGCCGTTTTAGTTTTTACCTCATTCTAATTTTTTTTACGAATAATACATGTTTGTATGATTATCACAATTAATGAAAAGCATTTAGAAGCAGATAAATACTCATATACTATGAATCATTTTCATATTTAGCTTCTCTATATAAATTTGGCACTAAATTGTCTGCATAAAGAATCATACAAAAGCAACTTAATATGCACTAAATTGTCTACATATATCATCGTAACAGCTTGCAACGTTTCTTCTAAAAGCTATATATGACAAAATACATTAATGTGAAACCGAATTAGTACTGAGAAGCTTATATTATACAGTTATTAATTTTCTATCCTATGGAGCATTGAATGCTAGTGGAGAAGTAGGTAAATTAGACCCAATTCAACGTATAGGATAATAGTTTGAACTTTGAAGTTACAACACGTGTGTGGAAAGAGAGACAAATGCTATGAAGTTACCAGGCAGCTTCCAGGAAGTCACTATTATGTTAGAAAAGAGAAAAGGATACAGTGTAAAAGTTTGAAACTACATCATTCACTATCCATTGCTACACTATAAGTATTACACTTTTGAGACAAATAATATTTGCACATGTGTGTATTTTATACAATTTTATTCATCATTCATTTCTATTGTATTATTACATTTATTTAATAATGACATAAGAAATCGCGGAGCCGCCCATTAATGATAATAAAATTATGTACAAAATTTCCTCCTGTGATATGAGTTACTACCCGTTGATTGCTTATACTATACTAAATATTTGATTGCATTTTTCAACTGAAATGGAATATTACTACCGAAATTGTGTTATACATCCAGAATAGCCCTAAGAAGACATGATCTCATGCGGATACTTGGCATGTCCCCCCTCTTTCAGGTCCATCACACGAGAAACGAAAACCAAGATTTTCTTTATCCAATATCAATCATGAACTACAAACAATTAAAATACCCTTTAAATAATTATATACAAATGATGAATGATATAGGAAAAACGTAAAACATTGTTGGTATATATACTTTTTATCTTTATAAAATGTAAATAGATTAATAGTTGGTGGTATAATTTACGTGTATAAATTTTTGCATTGATAATGTATAATAACACTTTTATTATTTATATTATTATTTTTTGACATTTATTGGTGCCATTTTAAGTTTATAACTTTCATTTTTGTTTTTGGGTAACTATTTTTTGTCAAACGCAACAAAAACTAGTAATTGGAATTTTAAAAAGGAAAGAGATAAGTGTGTAAGGCGTACGGATCTTACGTGGTTGATCTATCTCCTGCCGCTTCACTTTCGGTGATCGGTGTTATTGATTTGGCTGTTTGCTAGGCCATAGCTACAGCCTACAGCCTTCTTTTAATGCCTTTTCATGGTTCAGGGCTTGGCTCCTCTTGCTATGATAGGGTCCACCCTCTATGATCCTATTCCACTCAATTTTAACTTATGGTATAATATTAGAAACTATTATGTTACTATCCTTTTGTTGGTGAATATTAACCCTGATGTAAAATTTAATGGCATTTCGTATATTTTTATGTGCTTTTTAAATAAGTAGGTTAAGTCTTAACAATGTATTGGTCTAATGATGTAAGATTTATTGGATTCTTAATGTCGAGCATTTAATCTCTGAAAGCAATACTTGTTAGAATGACAGTCACGAATTTTAAAATAGATTTATTCTTTACCCAACAAGGTAAAGAAATATCAATGGTACAAAAAAAGATATTAAGTTTGGTTCAGCTTAATTATTTTTAATAATAGTGGATTTGCATTGAGTTTCGAACTAAGCTTTAGGACTATTTTTTTAAGCTAAGTTTAATTTGTTATCTCAAGTTGTGCAATTTATTTGCTTGAATGATAATAAATTTAATATATGTTAAATAATATTTTGATTGATAAAATGTTATATTATTTATGATTTAGATATTTTCATTCTATTTAAATTTAGTAGTTGTTATTTGTTTGTTAATCTTATCATTTATAGTAACTTTTGACAATATTATAAACGACTTTAGAATAATTTATATGAACTTGATCAATCTTTATCATTCTAAATTTTTGCTATACATTTTTCTTAATTATTATATTTATATAATGATTATAAAATATTATGTATTATCTAATACATGCACAAATAGACCATTATGTGTTATTTGACATAACTCATGCGGTTGCTCTCGAATGAAATTTTTAATTTAACACAAGATGTGCCTAATTAGCGTATGAGATTCAATGAATTCTATTAAACATGTAATCCAAGGAATAAGTTTCTCATCACCCATAACTCCCAGCTTATTTGATTCTCACAGGAATTCAACGCAATTGAACATACCCTTTCATGACAGCCACCCAATCTTGAAGAAGGATTATTCAATTCTTTTTCCTGTATATCTCGATTGAAAATTAATCCATTTGAGGCATAAAACATTAATGATGGGATACAAATTTAATAAATCCAACTTTAATAACCAAAAATGAATTGGATAATTAAGTATTGACCTATTGGGTGCTTTTGAGTGTTATGAATATGGGAAATATTTGTCAGCTCAATGGGCATGCGATCCTCTCTCAGACTACAGAATTCAGCACTGGGCCTCAGTGATGTGATACCAATTTTTTATTAGTTCAGATTTGTATTTATTTTTTATTTAATTTTTTTAAAATATTATTTTCTTCTCACATTTTAGTATTTGAGGTCTAGTTTAATTCGTATGATATACTAGTGGTGCATAAAACCTTTGAAAGTTGGTTTGTACCATATTGGCCGATTTTGTTAAAAATTAATAACTTAGATTTATCAAAATAAATAAAATAAAAATAGTTCTTTGTTAGTAAATGAGTAGTTGAATTGTTTTACTGTTATGTCGGTGTCTAACCGCTTTAACAAATAATACAATATTAGCAACACAATTTTAATGCTCCATAAGTCATTTGACATTCTCATTTTCTATTTTGTAGGACTTACTTGCTCAACTATACTTCACAATTAGTGGCGAACATCTTAAAACCACATCATGTTCAAACTTCATTGAGTGAAGAAGAGTAAATCTAGTAATTAGCTTCACTATAGCTTGGTTGAACCAAAGTAAGATTATTCTGTTGAAATGCGAAAGAAATGGGTTCAATCAAGTAAACATATACTTATACAAAACCCCACCATAATTGCCTTAAAAGACTAGATAGTGGGTTGGTTTTGACCTTTCAAACAAGTTGTTTATTACATTATTTTTCTTCGTTCTTATTTTGCGTTTATTGAAATGTCAATATTGTCTGCATGAATTGAACACGTTCTGTTTATTTGTTTCTACGATGGGATCACGCCAGGGGCTGCAAGATAAGGACTTTTATTTGCCGTCACTTTTATTAAGTTGACAAAACAACAGAACCAATTTTCAAAGGATATATAGAAAGAAAGATAATAGCCGTCATAATATTAGTTGCAATGTTCACCAAACACCTTCACATGAATTAGATTTAGAATTAACACTACTTGAAGAAAATAATAGTTCTGCATGTTGACATGTAAGGTATGATCAAACCATGCAACTTGTTGTGCATGTTGATGAAGTGTGGAGCTCATTCTTTAACTTGAGGTTGCATGAATTACTATATTTGAATGTGGAAAATAACTACAAAATTCCAAAAACATTGTTTGACAATGCAATTGAATGCATTCAATATTCTAGGATCTAGAGGTAGAGTATGCAACCTAGGTTAAAATTAAAATAATAAATATCATCAATAAAAAAAATGAAAATATTGATGTCAAAATTACAAAATTTAAATATATTTAATCAGAAAAAAATATATATTTCATAACTAATCTCTATGTGATTTCACATTTTGAAAATTTTGAAATATATTTACTTTGTTGTCAATGTTGTTTAACACTTCTAATCAATTATAAGTCACTAGATAGTTATTCACTCGTGCATCTGCCATTCGATTACACAATCTATCTTTTACAATTTTCATAGTTGGAAAAACTCTTTTTAAAATTGTATTGTTAACTTCAATAAAAGATAAATTAATGAGAAACAATGTGTCTTCCACATCCAATCAACTTATCTTAAGATTATTTATTCATTTCAAAGAAGCAAATTCCAAAGTATTATGCAATCAATGATATACGTCTCAAGTTGATTATCAAACATCATAAAATCAATTGAACAAAAAATCATGTGGATAAAACTTTACAAATTTAATCACTTTTGTTATATCAAAACTAAAGAATAAGTCAGCTAGACTCAAACAAAACATACAAAGAAACAACCGAGTATTTGTCTTGGATATTCAATTATGAAGTTCATCAAATTGCATATCTATAATATTATAAAATAATTGAATATAATAATGGTTATTTACTTTTTACGAAGCATGTCATGTCATTTACAAAAGAACAAATTTTGGGCTTGCAGAATTTTAAGTAAGAGTGTATATATATGCAATGCTAAATATTTATAGTCACTAAATAATCTATCATTTATTTGAATTACTTTTATTTTAAAAGTAAATGATGATTAAATATGAATAACGAATAATGCAATAATAATATATAAAACTCTTATACTCTCTATATATAAATTTTTTCTCTATAAATAATATAGATTTTTTCCCAAAAAGTTGTAGGGTATGCATTTTGCACACTCTCAATACCACATAGCATCAACACTGGTTGCATGATTTATTAGAAAAGTCTATGACAATTAGGTGAGCTTTCATAATTTATAGTGTTTTTGAGTTGGTAAAGAATATTCTGATTAAGTTACCTTAAAGTAATTTGGGAAAGCCACATGCATAATACTTTGGTGGTTGATTTGGCAAATTCAAAGAATGATAGTGTTTTTTTCTTAAAAAGATTTAATGACTTCTGCCAAATGGTTTTTATAATCTATAGGGTGGGACAAGGGATAATTGTTTTTAAGCTTGTCATGAACAATAAAAATGAAGTAAAAATTAAAAATACTTATGAATATTTAACTTTTTAATTGACATGATATATTTTAATTGGTTCGGGATATACACATCTTTATCCTTATCCATCAAGAGTTTTTTTTTTAACTATAGCAACTTTTCCATGAGGACGGGTGAGAGGGGATATTGTTTCATTGCCCAATTTTAATTTTTGTACTTATACTTAATGTTATGTAAGTCTACTAAATGAGCTCCCGTAAATGTTCAGATGGTTAAGATCAAAGTAAAGAATTTAAGGAATAAAATGAAAGATGTTAAATATTATAAAATGATTTAATGATTAAGGAGAAGATGTAGAATGAAAGCAGTTAAAAGTTCAAGTCTCACTCACGGTAAATATTAATATACTAACATTTGTTTAGGTAAAAAAAGATTTCAGCATTCTATTTTTTTATGCATGCAAGTTAAATTTCACCTCTTATCTTTTTTAAGTTACACATTTAATCCGTTTTTGTCTTTGTTATGATTAGAGCCTTTTCTGCTATACCAATAAAGTAGAAAAGCAATCAACTTTTTCATTGGTGGAATATTTAACACTTTTACACCACTCAATTTATTTTTTAATATAGAACATTTATTATCACAATGACTTTTACCACTAAGGCAGCGACTCTTGCAGTTGATATTCTTTTTATTCTGCATCTACATATATAGGTGGAAGCAATAGGGTTAGATCGAGAGACCTTATTTTATTGAAGTTTATTCAATATTATGTTGTATATTTACACATTTGAAGTTAACTACACACTAACACCTTGCATGCACTAAATAATTAACAGTGTTTGTGATATAACCTTTTTGCAAGTTGCACTCTAACAGCCTCCAAAGAAACAGCAACGAAACTTCCTTCTTCATGTTCCATCAATCATACAGATCACAGAATATAAAATGAAAGATATGTGTTTCTAACTTACTTTGGAATTTATTGATAAAGTATTGAGATTTGGATTTACAACATACTGTTAAGGATCTTTTAAATTGTTTGATCTGAAATGTTCCAGTTTAAAACAAATCTTATCTATTTGTCATTATAGTGTCAAAAGGAACTTATATTTTATTTGAATTTAACATTCTTAACAGTCTCTTTGTTTTAGGGAGGGAAGAGAAAATACAATTTACTTGTTTAATTTGGTTAAAGAGAAGGGAGGAATAACCTTTATTTTCATTCTCCTAGTTTGTAATAGGAGGGATTTATTCATGCAAAAGTGGTTAGGCTAAGATTCCAACTCCTAATTTTGTAATAAAGTATACTTGGAATGCAATCCACTTCCACTAACAGCTGCAACCAATTTAGGTGAAGGGAAAATTTAGATTCTCTTATTCTTCTTTTGTATCTCTAAATGATGTTATTAGATAATGTCTATCTAATATAAATCATGTTAGTCCCTAACCAATAAAAATATGTTATATCAATTAAAAATTTTAAACTTTTATTATTTTTTTATTTTTGTTTTATTGTTATTAGTGCAAAAAAGAATTTGGGACATGGTTGACAATAGAACTTTGTTATTAATCTGTTCTCACCTCTCCATATTTCTAACCGAAACATTATCAAATTTATTAATATCCCTCCTTTCCTATCCAGCCAATGGCACCATAAAACAAGCTCCTATCTTATTCTTAAGAAAATGAGATAAGAAACAATTACAGAATACTTTCATTTGAATTTAGAGGATTTTACTGAAAGAATTCACAATTGGAAATATATTGATAACACCCATCATTGATAAGATTTCCAGTGCCACATAGATGAATTTCTATAGGGAAATTATAGGATGAAAGTTATTAACCAATGTAATTGGCAACAATTGTGTACTTGAAGTTCTGTCACATTGTTCGTAATTGCTCTAAACCTTCTGTGCTTCCTTTATTTTTACAACTATAGTTTCAATCAGTTTCAGATTGCAGTAAATTTGTACATACACAACAACCCTACAATCCAAACTGCATAATCAGGAATTCTTGTTATAAGCCATCTTAGGAGCTGAAACTTCATTGCTACATATTGGACAAACCTTCTTAATTTGAAGCCACTTGATTATGCAATCTGTATGGTAAGGGTGCTCACATTGAAGTGCCACAAGGGCTTCACCTTCTTCATACTCAACCTGACAAATCACACACCTTTCTATTCCACTTTTTCTTGCAGCAGATTGAAAAGTATAAGGGTATAAGCATGAAGAAATTTCATTTCTTGTTAAACCTTTATTCTCTTTACCTACAAACTCTCCTAACTCAAGTAACTCCTCATAAGATAATTCATCTGGGTCAATCTCATCTTCTTCCATTACATCATAATTGCTTCCTTCACCTTCAAGAAAGGCTTCAAACTCTTGGCTTTCTGAAAAACCATCATTTGCATCATCAAAAGAGGACTCACTTACATATTCATCAGTTTCACTTCCTCTTTCAATTGTTGCTAGAGTTGTCAATGTTCCCTCTTGTTCTTGCAAGCTAATTTCTAGAATAAAATCATAGTTAACTTGCTCAAATTCAGTGTATGGTGTTTTGTGGGAAGTTTGCTTTCTCTCCTCATCCATTGAAGGACAAAAAAGTTTCTCCAATACAATTGGTGGATTGAGAACAGAATAAAGTGGTCAATTTACTATTTAAGGGGATGAATATAACCATAGTTTAAGAGAATTCTTTGGAGATGAAATTCTTGCATTTCAAGTAATGGAAAGCCTTTATCATGGATTCTCAATATTCCAGATTCTTGTCTATTACGAGGTAAGGCAGCCTTTGTGTAAAGCAATAGCAAAACATCTTCTAACATTATTCCTTTATTCCAAAAATGAAGCTACCAAGCTTAGTTCTCAGCATTTTTTATGTATAATTATGAATAAAATATTCTTTCATCTTTTTCTCGACCTTTAATCACTAAAAACTTGAAAAATCTAAAATGATTCCAAAAAATTTCAAATATAAATCAAATTAGTCCATATCAATTATATGCTAAAAAGAACAAATTTGATCCCTATTTAAAAATTTTGGAGACTATTTTGAATTTTTCAACTTTTGATAGACGAAATTGGTAAGGTAGAAAAACATGAGGATGAATTTTTACTCAGTTATTATTACATGCATTAGTCAAATTCTTGAGAGAGAAAACATAATAAGAAAGAAATAAAAAATACATGTTTCTCTCTTTCCTCTTAATAAATCACAAACATGCATTAATACAAAGTGTTTCTTATATACCCTCTTAAATATTCTACTATGTCCGTCTTTGGAGAACTTTAGTCCTATTATTAACACCTTTTCTTGCAAACTTAGATGTCCTAGCTACCTTGATATCATGAACTGTGCTTCTATGATTGCCATACTTAATGGCATCACTAGTATAACTAGTATCTCCACTACTATGACTATGATTCCTTTTGTTTTTATAACTAAGATTTCTACTAATTTCAACTCGAGCATGATAATTTCTAGGCCTCAAAGATTTCCTCAAGTGTGAGCTTTTGTAGCCTCTCCTACGTGAAAAAGATCTGCTTATTTCTTCTGAAGATATTGGAACATGGTATGAAAGGCTTTCATCACTGTAATCTTCATCAGTTGTAGAGTAAAGCTTTTGAACTCTGACCCTTCTTCTCTTCCTCTTAACCCTTTGTAACTTGACACACAAGAAAGTGCATGAATACTCACATACGTGGAAACAACAAGAGAAGCATGACCACATCAATTTGCAAACAGTTCGGCCAAAACATCCACATATTCCCAATTTATGTAACAGATACAAGAATAACAGAACTGCAACAAAACAGAACATACATTAAGAAAATAGTGCAATCTATATATAACTGGAATAACTAATGTATTGTGACCAAATTACATAGGAGTTGAACTCACCAATGTACACCAGAACAAGTACTAAGGCAAGTTTGAAGAGATTCGCAACGCAAAAATTTTCGATATAGCATACAAGATCCCATGTTGGTCCACATACTGAGCTGAAACATAAACACCATATATATAAACCAGGAAGTTGGAAAGGGAAGAAAGTAGATTTATGCATAAGCAAAATAATAATGCCTATACAGATACATTAAAATTGATAATTTTAAACTCATATATGGTCGAAGCTGTATACAATTGAGTTAAGACTTTAATGGTTGTGTAAATAGCATTATTCAACTACAACATCAGAAACATCTAAAAGACTAGGTAGTATGCTAATATCAATGTGCTTGTAGTTACACTGTGTGTATCTCATAATTGTAGATAATTGTGAGAAAATACTAACAGAAAATTATGGTCATGAAATTGTGCTGTAATTATGGTTATATCACAACAACAATCGAGCCCTAGTCTCACTAGGTCGGCCGGTTACATATCACCATTTAAATAAAACTTATGCAGAATCATAATAAGAGTAATGAGTCAATAAGAATAATAATTATGCATGCTCTTACCTGCAAGACTTTCCAGAAAGAAATTCAACTGGAGAATTAAATAGTTTGCCAACAGCCTCTCCAAAACCCGAAGCAAATGATTCGATTACATTGCCCATAAGTTCAAAATCAATGGAGCTGTAGGATTGAACATATTAACTGATGTTACTAACACCATTTCTGTGACTTTGGGAGTTAAGAGAAAGAGAATAAGGCTATAATTTCAAGGCAAAATAAGCTATCTTCTTATTTCTTATAATATCCCCCGTGAACAAGGAACTAACCCTTCGGGGTTAATAAAAGGGGGGCAATGATGCTAAAGCACTAAACAAGTAAAGAAGAAAATACAAAAAATACCTTTGTGTGGATGAATACTTGAACAAGATCAATTAACCCAACAAAGGTGGCAGAATAAAGGAAAATGTTAAAGGAAAATTATCATTATTGTCCCTCATCTACCATTCTTCATGTTGCATGATCCAGCCATGAATACATATTATGCATTTACATACAAGAGGATGATTAAGTGGCAGTTACAACTGCTATGTAATAAAAATTGAGAAAATCAACTGCCTAGTGAAATGGAACATGAAACTAGTGAGAATCTTGAGTTTTTTATCTATATTTTGACTGGGACCTTGTTAAACTGTGTTAGCCGATAAGTTTCGAAACTATTTTTTTATTTTATTTTTTTCATTTGGCAATTTTGAAAATGATTTGTTAATTTTTTATTGAACAGGAAAATATGCCATTATTGAAAAGCATGTGAGAAGAAAGGATTTTTCAAAGCATGTGAAGACATTTAAATTGTAACCTAAAATCAAAATTAAAACAATGGTTATCAATAATTATCCTAGTTAAATAATTAAACTATATATCGATTAAATTATAATAAATTAGTAAATATTATTTGTAATATACAAGTCAATTATTGCAAAGGTATGGTCATAGCTAAACATGTTACAAATAATTTCAAAGTTTAAGGTTTGAATATTTGCTATACTACTTTGGAAAATATGAAATTCTTACCAATAAACCAATTCTTATATGTTGAATTACATATCTAATGCAATTGTCATGTTATATTACCCCGTTGGAAAACTCATTTTCATGGTCATCTTTGCAAGGGACTTGTGCCATATCCACTTGCTCAAATCTAAGTCAAAGGTTCTAACTTCCAAGCTTCCCTCACAGTTTAACACACTTTTCCAGTTCACAAACCCATAATTGCATAGGCCACCTCTTGATTAAATAGAGACTAGCATCTTGACAGGCACGGCATGTATAAATGTTTGAATTGAAAAAGTTTGATTATAATCTATATTTAAATACCTTATCTTCTTATGAATATAATAATTTATACACTTACTATATTAAAGAATGAAGACAATAATAAGAAATAAATTTAACCTAGAAAAGCAAAAAAAAATCAGAATATAAAAACAAATACAACATAAACGAAACACTATAATAATTTTTGTGGGACTTATGTATGTTAATGATTTAGTGTAGCAGCAAAATGGAAATTGGAATATCCAAAAATAATCAATTTTTGTTGTTAACACTATTTTTTATTATTTGATTTTTTATTTCTCTATCTCTTCATGGATTTTCTCTATGTTGAAACCAAAAACCAAATACAAAAACACAATAATCCAATAGCAGAAAGAAACAGTTGTTCTTATAACATAATGTGTTAGAGGATAAAAGATGAACCTTGGTTATAGTTGTTCCCTACTCATTCTTTGTCTTCATCCTTTAAATTCCTTTCCTCCGTAAATGTGTTTGATCAACTATTCATGCCCAATAAAAGAGTAGAAAGAGAATGTAGTTTGAAATATGATATAGATTAGGTAAATATGAAGTGTAACCGCAAAGAGAAGTTAGAGAGAAAGAGAGAAAATTAGGATTAATATTAAATTAAAAGATAGTTTTTTTGTTATAAATGTATAGTTAGTAGAAAGGGCAATATGAGAAACTGAAAATTACACCACATATAGGTAGTTAAATTAAGTTTTCCTAGAAGATAGAAGATAAGGGTAAATGAAAAACGAAGATACACATTTTGTACAATACATATATACCTAACAAATAATTCATTTGTGGTGAAATTTCCACTATCGCTACCTGTCCAGATTCCCCAACAATCCAACATACTCCACCTGACACATTCTAGTATTCCTTTGTGAGAAATGAGAAGAAAGGAATAGGGAGTATATATATATATATAGAAGACATAAGTTTACACACAAATTAAGTTATATTAATTATAGTCAATTTCAATCATTTATTTTCTTGGTCCAACGCACTAAATGAGTGAGTGTAACAAATAATGAGAGAGAAAAAGAGAAATCTTAAATAATTTTTAAGTTCACTCATTTGGTCGGTGGTTAGATTTAAGAAAATAAATATTTGAGAATAAATGTAACTTAAATTGAGTATAAATATATATCTCCTCATTATATATATATATATATACTTAGGAGAACAGCTACATTCCTATAAGCTCTTATTAGCTTATTTCAAAAAAAGCTTATTGAATAAGCACTTAATCATATTGTTTACCCAAACACACCAAAAATATGTTAATCAAAATATGAAAAAAAACAAAAAAGATCATGCACATTCCCTTCCTTCCATCACAACAAAGTCGAAATATCGAAAATGTAAAAGACCATTGTAGAAAAAGCTCACCTAGTATCAAAAGGCATAAGCTAGTTGCATCGTCTTTGTGCCCTTGAACTTGAAAGAACTAGTTACCTAATTCAATCAAATATCCAAAATCAAAAAAATCCCAAAAAAGTTAAATAAAAATAAAATGCAATAGCATTTCAATATCGAAAATGACGAAACCTAAGTTGTAAAATTTAGGAACGGGAATGGTGAGGGGCGAATCGCGAGTTATGAACAAGGATCCAGCATGAGTGAAGAACGCAGAGAAAATTAAATTCAAAAATCAAGGGAATGAAGTAAAAAATAATAAAACCCTAAAATATAAAAAATTGAAAGAAGGTTTTTGGGGTTTTCATTTGAAGCACCAAAATTGGGTGGTAAAAATCAAGATCTGGAACCAGCTTTTCCTTTTCTGAACTTTTGAGGAATAATAAATAATACAAAACAGGTTCGAAAAAATAAAAAATAAAATAAAATGAGGGAACCTGTGAATGAATGTGTTTGGTTCTTTAAGAAACCTGTTTCTGTTGTTGTCGTCTTGCTGCTATAACAAAAACCAAAACATGTTTTTAATTCTAAGATGCTAGTTCTTTTGAAGGAATATATTCTTTTGATTCGTTGTTTTTATTTTGTTTTGGTAATACACTTATACATACTCCATTCTTCTCATAATATTTTCCATTTTTAATTTCTTTTTCATCTTTGTGCCCTTTTGACCATGTATACCCAAATTAATAATTGAAAAAAATTGCAAGGGCCGGATCGGTGATTATTATTAGAAAAAATGTATGGATCTATAATTTAATACAAGAGTTTTTATATTATTATTATATCATTTATCATTCATTTTTAATTTTTATTGACTTTTAAGTTCTTAACTAATGCATAGATATGTGTAAATTTTCACATTATAATGCATAGATATTACACTTATAACATTCATTTGGTAGGAAAGAATTAAAGTGAACAGGAGAAAGAGTGAGAGGGAAAGTGAAGAGTAATCGAGAAATTCTCCTCTTTTGTTGTAAGAGAGAAAGAGACTAGAGAATAAAAAATGTGTAGACCCATCATAAATTTTTCCACCATAATTTTTCTCTCTTTTACTTTGGTGAGAAAGTGGAGAGAGAATGAGATTTTGTATGAAGTGTTAAATATAACATTCATTTTTCTCTACCTATAATATCTGTGTATTGACAATGTCAAAATTTATATACAGTCAACATCTACTGTTCATTTGTATTTATTTTAATTGATAGTCAATGATGATTATACATCTTATAATATAATAATGATGCAATGAGTATAAAAAACTTTTACAATGTCAGTACATATATCTTTCTCTCTTGTTTTAAATACAAGTAAATACATAAATCTTTTTTAGATATAAAAATATTAATTAAAAAAACAATTGGAATTATAATAACTAGCGTGTTGACAGGCACTGTCGTGCCTGCCAACCTGCTTTCCTATCATTTATAATGTATAGTTTGTATGTCATAAATGTCAAATATAATATTTTGTGTTAAATATTTGTAATGTATCGTTGAATTTATTTTATTGGTGCAAACATTCATATTATATATTACAAAACTGTTAGTTATAACGTAAGAAAGAAGAAATACTTAACCAATTAATATCGAACATATATTGTGTGGAGAGGAACATTGGGTTTATATGGTTTTTTCGGTAAAAAAATAGAAACCAGTGAGGCCAAAATAAGGAGAATCACAAATTACACAATGGTGGAAGGTTATTTTGCTCTTCACATTATTTTCTTTTTACAAAAAGAAACCATATAATCCTAATTAATCATTACTAACATATTAATTAACCACATCTCTTACTTTAAACTATACATTATCATAAACACATAAAAATTATAATATACAATACATTGAACAAATATATTCTAATTATAAAAAATGAAATATATAATATCACGCGATATTATTTTACAAGCACGAAGTGCCTGTACACACTAGTCTCCATAATAGAGAGACAAATAATTGTTACTCTTCTTGTTTTCAATAATAAAAATATAATTTAATAACAAGTGAAAAGATAAAAATGATTTTTCATATTGTTTTGTTTGTGATTGTATATTAGTTGTCTCATTGGCAATGGGAGAGGATAGGAAGGTGTTGAAAAGTAAAAGTTTGGTCTCACCCCTTTTTGCCTCAATCAATTGGTGCTCTTTTCCTTTTCCAAAATTGTATTCTTTGCAACCCTTTCACATGTTTTCTTAATGTTGTTTTTTTATTTAATAACCTTAATAGTTATAAATATTTCACCAACTAAATAGTAAAAATATGAATAGCTTTTCTATTTTATGATTTTTATCTATATAATTAACTCGTTATAAAATTGTTGGTTAAGTTCTAATCAATCTAAAAAATGCTTCTTTTTATAATTTTTAAATATATTTTTGTTTTATAAATATAAATTGGATAAAATTGAGTATTCAAAATATCAAAAACAAATCCTTGTTATATTAAAACAAATAGTATATTTTTATTCAACATTTTTAAAACATATGAGAAGATTAAAATTGTAGTCCATGATCAAAATTAAAAAAAAATTATATGAATGATCATCATAGTTAAGTAATTCAACTATATGTTGATTCAGTGTCAATCCTCAAGGGTGTGCAGCTCAGATACTTTTAACATATACATCTAAATTGATCTTTATATGTTATTATTTTTATTTCTTTTATACGTTTGTGGTGTCAACTATTATTAGTCTATGCATAAATTTGCTCAAGGAATGATCATTTGTTTATATTATATTATATACCAATAAGAGTGGTATAAGATTCCACTAGATCTTCAGAACGACAAAAAAATTAAGGGTTTGATTCTTATGAGCGACATTTGTTAGGAGGGACAACTACACACTCTGGAAATGATTATTTCCTTACAAAAAGGTGAGAAAATATCTTTAATAGTACCAAAAAAATCTTATAGTTTATATATAATTAAAATAAGTGTCTTGAAATGAGAAAAATATTAGTTTGTTTAATACTTATTAAAAAAATGACCATGTAAAAATATATTAAACTAGAGTTCTTAATAAGATACAATAATCGAGTTCGAAAATAAAATAAATCTTGCGTTCACACAATTTGTATGATACTCTTTTCTTCGAGATTTATATTAAAATATTACATAATTAAAATATTTGATATACAATATTTACTCATTTTTATTTTATCATCATAATTTGTTTTAAATGCTAAATTTTGTTCTAACTTTGATATTAAAGTCCACATAGGAGCCAAACTTTTTTCTCGTACTGCCCCTATAAAATGTCAAGATCCGTACTGTATCAATTTAATTATACTATAACAAATATAATAAATTAATAAAGATTTTTTTTTGTAATATACAAATCAGTTATTGCAAATGTATAATCATGGCTAAACATGTTACAAGCAATTTCAAAGTTTAAAGTTTGAATATTTGCTATACTAATTTGGAAAATTTGAAGTTTTTTACATGCAAACCTATTTGTTGAATTACATATCCAATATGATTGACATATTATATTGGCATGGGGTCTAGTTGGCCAGTTTTCTAGTAGAACCAGCCAATACAATATCAATAACTATGGGTAAAACAAATGCATATGTTACATGATGAGGTTAAGCCGCCAATTGACAATAATAAAATGGGAAAGAAAAATGGATTTGTTCCTGTACACATAAACAGTAAAAGCCAAGTGTATAGTTGCTTTTATTTTACAAGGGGCTTGAAAGAATAGCATTTTGTTACCTGAATGCTTGCACAGAAGCTAGCAAAGCCAATCTTCTCTGTTGAACTTAGTCCTTGTATTGTGGAACTTGAGCTAATCCATGTTGGTTTTAAAAAAAACATTCTTAAATCTTTTGTATATTTAGTTTTCTCTGTTGAAGGGTAATTCCTTAGCTTCTCTCTCCAATGCATCTCTCCATAACCTGTACCTTACCCCAAGCTTGTCATATGCTACTGGGAAATTCCAGACATTTTCACCGTTGTTCATTCGCTCTTGCTGCCCTTCGACTAGTCGCAGATCCTCGTTTAAAACCTTTAATATGTCGTCGACAACAAATAATACAAACAAAAATGTTAATTAGTTTTCGGTAACTTTCTCCCCAAGTCATTGCATGTAAGTATAATAATGAAATCTGCTTTGTCTCCTGATTTCTATCTACCACAAACATGAATAAATACGCATTGTTGATTTAATAAACACCCTACCTGTCTTGCAAAATGCCTCCACAGATGTTGCATAAAAGGAATATGGGTAAGTAGAGGAGCAAAGTCCAGTGACATTCTGTATAGCAATCTTGTTTTTAGTTTTGAAGATGGTAAGCAGACATGGAGTTGGTGAAGGTGTGTGGAACACTGCTTCGTGTTTTGTCCTTCCAGTTTACCGGGCTTTGAGATTCCAATGGTTGATATAACCATGCATGGTGGCCGAAACTCCATATCAATAGGATAGGGGTCCCAGTATCCTTGTAGGCCAGATGCAGGTGTTAAGAATTTGACCAAGCTGCGAGTTCAAATTCGTGCGAAGAGACTTGAGTGACAAAGAAGTGTACTTTTTCAGATGATAAAACTTCAACTTATAACTTAAATGCTTGACGTATCTATTCAGGTACGATATGAGTACGAAAGTATGATACAATGATTACATTATGGTACTAGGAATCCATCCATAAACCGAGGAAAATGTAAAGTGTCGAATTCCAGGGTAATTTGACTGCTTCAGTTGCAGTGTGCGACCTTTTTTTTTATTTTTTCTTTAAAAAAATATCTTTTGAATTATTTTTTCTTTTAAAAAAAACATCTTTTGAATGGCATATGATTTTCGGTTTTATGGTAAACACTAAACATAGTAAAAAACAAACCTGGGAACACTCCACCCCTTGGCGAAAGTGGAAGTGTGAGTAAAAGGGGCATGCGCAAGATCCAGAAGGTTGTCCAAAAGTAATCCATGTTCAATTGGAATGTCCATGACAATCTGTCACATGCAAAAAGCAACTGAGTAAGAGAACATAGATTTTTCTATGAATCATATAATCATATTCGTTGATTATTCAATCGCTATATCTAATGGGACAGGTTCGCATAATGTGCCTCGGCATGGACTTTAAATCCAGAAGGAGGTTCCAAAGATGGAAGTGTGACTGTTGGGGGGTCAGTGCCAGGCCAAACCCAGATCATGCCTTCCTTTTCAAAACATGGCAACGACTTTATCTTCACATTTCGCAGTTGAGTAGATGGCATCTTTTCACATTTTCCATCAGTAGCAAATTCCCAGCCTGATTTCCAAACATTAGATATTTTCAGTATGTAAGTTTTAGTGGATATGTTTGTGTGTTCTCCAATGTAAATATATGGATCAGCGAATAATCATGTTATTGAAGCAGAAATTTCGTGAAGAAATCACATCAAGTTTCATTATTCACTGACTACTAACCATGGTAGGGGCATTGAATACGACCCTCATTTACAGAACCAAGGTGCAGAGGACATGCTCTGTGTGCACAGGTATTCTGGACACAACCGGGCTTCCCATCTTTCCCTCTAAAGATAACCCATGGTTCCTCAAAACATTCTATTGGGATCTGAAATAGAAAAAGGATTAACATGCTTATGAGAATTCACATCCAGATAGGAGGAGTAACTTGTATAAAACCATAACTTTCTATAGGAATGCTTCTTATCTGACTCTACCTCATCACCGAAAGAAACTGAAAAGGGAAGGAAATATAGAGTGGTGAAACAGAAAAATTGTGAAACAATTTCGTTTGAAACCAGTCAAAATGTGCCACAACAAAGTATTGTAGTAGCCTCTCACAAAAGCCACTTGGATATAGTCAAATTAGTTGATATTATGATAGATATTTCAGAATACAAATAATTATCTGTTGATCTGTTATTTGAGGAAAGACAATATTCCAATATTATATGATAATAGCTTTTCAGTATATCTGGAAAGATTGAAATAGATTACACAAATATAAAGAATAATGGATAGTTGGATACTGACTAACCATTGTATCATCCTTCAAGCCAGAAGAGAAAGCTACCGGATACCAGAAATTCTTCAAGTGGGGAGGGTATGGCTGAACAGGACCTGATACTTGCAACCTTCTCCTCGGCAATCTTTTCTTTTTAATATCTACAGAGTCAGAAGAAGTGCTGGGAGAAGAGGATGTCTGGGAAACTTCAGTTACGGTTCGGTCTTGCAATAGCTTATCATTTACCAACTCTTCCATGTGAGCTAATTTATCTAAAGCAGTAGAAACCCTTGCCTCAGATATGTTAACCTGTTATTCAATAATTAACATGAATACAGTTACATATTTTTAAGTTACAGACTACTTTCTGCCAATTTTGATGAATCTAAGACATCTTAGCTTCATGTTTTTCCGATTCGTCCACAAAGCTGCTAGTGATCTATACCTGTCTGTGTGCTGCTTCTAATTCTTCTTGCAACTCTGCTAGCTCCTTCTTCATGGTGCCAATGGACTTATACTCGCGAGCTAGAGGATTAAGAACATCCACCACCTACACCCATATTATCTGGAAATATAAATTTACCGTGCAGTGGAATGTGTAAGTGTATAACTATAATCTAAAATATATTATAGTGAAACTATAATCTTATCTAAAGGTCAAGTTTTAAATATTCATAAAGACTAAGCCTCAACATTGCTGATATAAAAATTCATGAAAGAATCAATTATGATTCTAAATTATACAAATCAGTTGAAACCTTTTCATGAAGGAGCATGATGGTAAGAACATCTTGCCGAGCTCGCCAATCAAAGTACTGGAGATCATATTTTGCCACTTCTAAGGCTTGATATACATCAAAAACCTTTCCCTTGTTGTGCAGTGGGATTTTAGTTCTTGGATCTTCTACATGAAAGAGTGCACCCCATGCATTCTTCTTCTCATCCTCTTCTCCAAATACAGCAAACACTTTAAATTGTCCTTTCAAACCCTGGAATTTACATCAACCACGGAAACGTATGTTCTAGACCATATTACTCTTTAAGGTCAGAATGGACCATATATACAACCTCTAACTTATAAAAATACATAAATAATGCTTGCTATATTAACTGATCATAAAAGCCATGTTTTTCACATGCAATTTTATAAATAATCTAATTTTTCACACGATGAGCCCCACACATAAGGACAAGGATCTGCTGTCCCAAAGTCTGTCACAAACCAATCATATTATGCCATGTAAATTAAAAAAACTATATATTCATAACTTTATCAGTTTTTGTTTCATTGTGATTGGTTAGGGACAGGGTTGGGACAAGGCAGCAGATCCCATCCCACACATAAACCTACAAGAGTGAAAGTTGTTACCAAGCATTATGATCCCTACAACAACAGCCACTACTACTGAGCATAAAGATAAACCCCATTGTGCTAAATTTTCATATTGGTCTAATTTGCTCCCCTAAAACAAAATTGGAAATGTTGCAGCGACTTTTGTATAACTATTTACACACTGTTGTAAATTATACTAGGTAGGACCAATGACTTGCTCTCTACATTTGCATAAGCCAACTCATAAATGGATTTCAATGCAGCAAAACAAATAAAAATACTAATAATCCATCACCTAAACACTATTACATAGCTAACTTCATCTCATTTCATATTTGCTTAGTCTTTAAAAAAATAGTACCTTTTTAACACGAAGCTTAGATGATCTAGAGAAGGTTGGGAATGGGAGAGTGATAAGTGCTCCAGTTGCTATAGCGTTCATGACGTTGAGAAACTGACAGTCATTAGAGAGAGAGAAGAACAAAACGTGGGCAACGTTGTTTTGAGGATTTATTTGATGATAATGGTTGGTGTTTCATGCGATCTCGTTGGCCTTCTGAGGGATGCCACGTGGCTCTAGTTTCACACGTGTTCCGGAGAAAGATTGCCACAGTGGGCCCCTCACACCTTGCCAACTCGGATTGAGACAGATCTCTTTATCCTGTTACATATTTTCTCATTTCTGTATTATAAGATTATCCAATTGCAGAATTAGTTAAGAATTTTTCATGTTGTTAATATATTATTTATTATACATTATATTTTGTTTATTTAAGAGGAATACAAATTAATAGCAGATGAGATAATATATTGACCGATTAAAAAACTCTTATGAAATTAGAAATTAAGGAAGTGATATGAAAATCAATAATAACAAAATCAGATTCTGCTTTTGCCTTTCTGATTGGACCTTGATGAATTTAAATAACATATTAAATGAAAGTACAGTTACCCAAAACTCTTAAAATCCATATTTTTTCTAGTAAAACATAATAGTTATACGTGTAAGACGACTCATTTCATTTACAATTCTGAACATGGACTTGATGTGGGTCCATATGGATACTGTTGGTTGGATACCTGTAGGTCCTTGGGTACTGAAAGACTCATGAATACTAAAAAATTTAAAATTATTTAAAAATTTGCAAACAATTTACTATTTCCGATAATAATGCATGTTGTTGCATACAATCAAAAATAGAAGGAAAATGATAATAACAATTATAAACCATATTAAAGTACAAGTACACGAGTTTAAATTGTCATTTGAATATAAATCTTTTTACTATAAACATATAATAATAAAGCTTATCAAAATCTAAAATATCTCTATCAACATAATATTACATCATATTTATGTATTAACAAATATAACTTAACAACATAATATCACAATTATGACGAAAAACATGTTTAATTATATTATTGTATATATACATAATATATTTAGAAATTGCGGGTCTGAGTACTTTATTATCTAGATTCGAACTCGTTCTATAATAAATTTCAAAATCTTCGATCTTAATTACTCACATGGACCTTGACCCATTACGTGTATTACCCGTGGTCTGGGTACACATTGTCATCCTTAACTACTTTCAATGAATTTTACTAAGGAAAAAATTAAATGTTTAATTTTTTGGAGCGACACTTATTGAAGGCTAACCATATATCCCGAAAGGATTAGTTCTTTACTCATATATTATCTTGCTTATAAAAAATGAAGTGTAAAGGGCTATATCAATGGTCATTATCATAAATTTGGGCCTTGTCCCAGCCCATGAAGACATTCATAAAACCCTAGCCTCAATGTGACTTATAAATTCTGGTCACAAGCCTTCGAAGTTCTAAGTAGGGGTGTTCGCGGTCCATTTGGATCGGTTTTTAAGCAAAATATCATCCGATCCAAACGTGTAATTAGTATGCGGTCCGGTCCGGTCCGGTCCATTTATATTAAGATGTCCGATCCAATCCGGTCCAAATATTATATGCGGTTTCGGTCCGGTTTGGATCGGTCTATTTTTTATATATAAACATATAAATTCCTTCAATTTTAGTCTACAACATCAACAAGGTAGTAACCAGAACAATGAAGAAAAGTTTGATTCTTTTAATAGCAAGATTAGAAACATCAATATTCATATTGTTACGACAGTTTATATGCGTTTTTGCTGTGTTTAGCTTACTGCTTAATGCTTATGTGATATATTTTAGTTAACTTAATAATATCGGTCCGGTCTGGATCCCAGACGTGAAACCGAAGACCGGACCGGACCGATCGGTCCTTAAAAAATAAATCCAATACGATCCAAATACATTCGGTTTTTGCGGTTTCGGTCTACTTTGGATCGGTTTGCAGTTTTTGTTTTGGACCGGTCTGGATTTGAACACCCCTAGTTCTAAGTACATAGCGCTTTGTTAGTTGTTTGGACTTTGGAGTTTCCGTTGACCATGGCGCTTCTGTTTTAGTTCCTTTAGTTTTTTTCCTCTTTCCTTTTTTTTATTTTATTTTGTATAAGTTCCTTCTGTTTTGATTTAAAATTTTAAAAACTACTAAAAAGTAAGTTCAGCTTCTTGATTGGATCTCAATGACATTGGTAGTAAACTAATAACATTATGCTAACAAATCCATGTATAATAGATCTCTGCCAGTGCCAATTGTTGTTGCACAAACCCATTTCTCATGCACTTTATTTTAAGGCCAAAGCTAACCTGGGAACTAGGAGGAAGTAAATATGCACTTATAAAAATAATTGCAGATTACCATTAAATTACAGGCATCATTAAATATTGTTATTGTTTTTTGTCCATAGTTCTTAATCCATAGACTTTTACTTACATAAATTATGCATGCAGACTTGTCATTACAATCTGAATCTGTGGTAGTTGCACACATTCACCCATTTCATCAAAGTATGGTCATTATCCTCATTATAGAGTAGAGAGCCGCATTAACATAAATATTATAGTTTTCTGCAGATTTTAACATTTGGATTAAATAAGCATGAAATTCAAGAATTCAACATGGGGTGGTGGCGCAGTTGGCTAGCGCGTAGGTCTCATAGCTTCTGAGTGATCCTGAGGTCGAGAGTTCGAGCCTCTCTCACCCCATTCTTTTTTTCAACGCTTTTTCATATTATGAAAGCATCCATTTTTTGGGCCATGGTTGATGTAAAATGATAAGAACAATTATATTATCATTTGCTCCATTTCTCATCTTCTTCATGCAAACCAACATGTAAGGGATCATCATTCAATTTTTCTCATGCTCCACAGATTAAAAACATAAAGAATCACCAGGAGGGTAATAACAAATTAATTTCCAGAAAACATAACCACGTTGTTGTACTCAAGAAAATAACACTTCTTTATTATTCTATGATAACTGCATTGGATTTTTAGTGAACAACTCATCATCATTCTATTAGAAGAGAAGAAAAGCAAGAAATACAATTTGCAAGAAATACAATTTGCAAGAAGCTAACTCCTCCACCCAAGAAACAATGAAGAAAGAAAACAAGAACCTTTGGTTGCTTTCTCTTTGTTAAATTGGGGAAGTTATTCTTGTTAGACTAACTTCTCTTTCTTACTATAAATAGTTTTCTTTCCTTCTTTGTAAAATAAGAAAAATCAAATACAAGTTATGAGAGGTATTATTCATTCTTCTTTCCAATACTCCAAGAAGTCAAATTCTATCAAGATGGGATGCAATGATTTTTAACATGGTATCAGAGCTTACACTCTGAATACCCTCTGTTTTATCATTTTTCGTTGCGCCTTGATCTATTTCTTCTCCATCATTTTGCAAAGTTAAATTTCTTTGATCTGAATATCCTCTCTTTTCTTCTTCAATGGAAAGTCGAATTATTCAAGCAATTAATCCAATTCAAGATCCAACGTCCCCTTTCTTCATACCCCCAAATGAAAACCCTAGAACTTCTCTTGTCTCTGTCCTCCTTGATGATAAGAACTACCATGCTTGGTCTCGTGTTATGTCAATGTCGATAAAGTACAAAAATAAACTCCAATTTATTGATGGATCTATCTCGAAGCCTCCAACTGATGATCCATCATTTCCTACATGGGACAGATGCAATACACTTATTGTTTCTTGGTTAACCCACTCCATTGAGAGCTTAATTGTTCAAAGTGTTTTGTGGATGGATACAACATTAGAAATATGGGAAGACTTGCATGAGAGATACTATCAAGGAGACATATTCAGAATATCGCAGGTGTTCAGGGAAATGTACACATTCAAGCAAGGTAATATGAGCATATATGCCTACTACAACCACATAAAGGGATTCTGGCAAGAACTTGATAACTTCAGGCCAATTCCATCATGTTCTTGCATAAACAAGTGCACATGTGATATTGTGCCTATTATTAGATCCTATAGGAATCATGACTATGTGATATGCTTTCTTAATGGACTGAATGACCAATATGAGGGAGTGAGATCACAAATAATGCTTATGGATCCTTTACCCACCATTACAAAGGCCTTTTCATTGTTAATACAACAAGAAAGGCTCTTGGATTCTCATCATAATGAGTCTAGGGTCCTGATGAGTAGTGTGGACAACCAACCTACCAATTATGGTATTGAAAATGAGGGAATTTTTTGAAGTAATAGAGGTAGGGGCAGAGGTAGAGGCTTTCAAAATCAAATAGGAAGAGGACAAATTAGAACCTCAAATGGAAGAGGATTTAAGACATGTACTTACTGCCATAAGTTAGGTCATACCATTGACCAATGCTTCAAGAAACATGGTTTTCCACCTAGGCACTTCAAGAACTTCAGTATCAATAACATTACAAGCATTGAGGAAAAACCTTATGAAGAAAAGGAACGGAATGCTGACAAACTTACCAGTGAATCAGCACCTGGAGTCAATATCACCCCTCAACAACATCAAACCATCCTGTCCATTTTGCAACAACAACCCAATTATAGAATTGCTCATAATGCCAATCAGATTACCACTCATCTTGTTGATTCCAACAGTAAAGGTAACACATACTTGTTGAATTTTTTCACTAAATATAATGATTAGTTACTTGACACATGTGCTACTGACCATGTATGTCATACCCTTTCTGATTTTCAAACCTACAAGCGAATTGCCCCTATTTTTGTCACATTACCTAATGGCAGTCAAATATCCACTGCAATATCAGGGAGTATTATGTTCTCTAATTCTCTACATTTGACAAATGTTTTGTACACCCCCTCATTTCATTACAATTTAATTTCCATTTCAAAACTTGTTAACAATATATCTTTCCAATTGATTGTCTGCAAAAACTTTTGTCAAATTCAGGATCTCCAATCTTCAAAGATGATTGGTGTAGCTGAAGTAAGAAGTGGTCTTTATGCTATGAAGGACCCTGTGAAGATTTTCCCTACACCTATCATGCATAGGAATTAGTTCAAAAACAATATTAATTCTTTTAGTTCTTGTAACTCTGTTTTGTGGCACGATAGATTAGGCCATCCTTCACATGATAGAATGATGGTTATGCAGAATCTTTTTCCCATTATTAAGTACAATAAGACCTTTGATCCTTGTGTTGTGTGTCATTTGGCCAAACAAAGAAAGTTGCCCTATAATAATAGCATTACCATATCTACTAGGAATTTTGATTTGATCCATATGGACATATGGGGTCCTTACTCTATCCCAAGCACCCTTGGAGACAAGTATTTCCTTACCATCATAGATTATAGACCTAGATTTACATTGCTCTATTTCATGAAGCATAAGTCCGAGGTGCCTCATTTAGTTAAGAATTTTGTATCTCTTGTTAATACTCAGTTTGGGTTAAGAATCAAATGCATAACTAGTGACAATGAGACAGAATTATCCCTGTCCAATTTTTATAGTGAACAAGGAATTGAACATCAAACTAGTTGTGTTGAAACACCCCAACAAAATGGGGTTGTTAAAAGAAAACACCAACACATCCTTGGTATGGCTAGATCCCTTGTTTTTCAATCTAGCATTCCTCATTGTTTTTGGAATTTTGCCATGGCTCATGTTGTGCATCTTATTAATTTTCAGCCTAGCACTGTGTTGTCCAATAAGAGTCTTTATGAAATTTTGAATAGTAAATTGCCTGATTTATACAATCTTAGATGCTTTGGTTGCCTATGTTATGCTAGCACTCTGACCTCAAACAGAAAGAAGCTTAATCACAGGTCGAGAAAGTGCATACTCTTAGGTTTAAGGCATGGTACTAAGGGTTATGTTCTAATGGACATCAACAATCATGAAACTTTCTTGTCTAGGAATACAATATTCTATGAACACATCTTCCCTTTTAAGTCTACTCAAAATGATCACCTTGACATAAGCAATGAATTAAATCATAATCCCACATATGATATAGAGAACTCTGTTTCTACATGAGATGCCATCTCTCAACCTCACAACATTGCTCCTTCTGTCATCCTACCCAATGCTGATGACTCTCAATGTATTCCTGTTGATGATGTTAATGTGCCTTGTGAACACAACCCTGCTCTTAATCATTGTGAACACCTTATGCTTGAAGATACTACTCCTGATCACGTTACCCCTCTATGCCAATACAATCTCTTAGAGGCTAGACATAGACCTCAATATCTTAAAGATTATCATTGCACTTTATTTACTCATTTTGTTGCACCCAAGTCTTCAAAGGTAAGATACCCTCTTTCTTCAAATCTTTCTTATCATAGATTGTCCACTGCTAATAAACATTTTTCTCTTAATATTTCTTCACATATTGAGCCTTACCACTATAATGAAGCTATTAAGCATCAATGTTGGAGAGATGCCATTCAAAAGGAACTCACTACATTGAATCAAAATCACACTTGGAGCATCCTAACAACAAGAAAGCTATGGTATGCAGATGGATTTTTAAAATAAAATATAAAGCTGATAGATCTATTGAAAGGCACAAGGCAAGATTGATTTCCAAGGGCTTCACTCAAACAGATGGAATTGATTACATGGAAACTTTCAGCCCAGTAATCAATATGACCACTATAAGGGTCATTCTATCCATAGCCCCTGTTAATAATTGGTACCTTCACCAATTAGATGTAAATATAGCATTTATCCATGAAGATCTAAAGGCAGCTGTCTATATGAAAGTGCCCCCTGGTCTGATTGTTCCTCACCATAATCTTGTATGCGAACTAGAAAAGTCCCTTTATGGACTCAAACAAGCAAGCATGTAGTAGCATACCAAACTTACTGATGTTCTTTTCTAATCTGGTTATGTTAAATCCCTTGTTGATCACTCATTGTTCATTAAGTCTACTCATTCTGATTTTACAGTCATTTTAGTTTATGTTGATGATATGATTTTAACTGGAAATAGCATGATAGAAATTAGCCATATGAAGAACCTATTGCATACTAAGTTTAGCATCAAAGATGTTGGTGACCTCAAGTATTTATTGGGGATGGAAATAGCTAGAACTGTCAAGGGTATTCTGCTATATCAAAGAAAATACACCTTTGATCTCCTTGAGGAGACAGGAATGCTTGCCTGCAAGCCTTGTTCCACTCCAATGGAGTATGTAGGAAAACTTGTTCATTCCAATTCAGGAACCACCTTATCTGATCCTAGCCGTTATAGAAGTCTAATGGGCAAGTTACTCTATTTGATTATACTAGATCTGACCTCAATTTTGTTGTTGGTCACCTTAGCCAATTTGTGTCATGTCCTACTAATGATCACCTAGATGGAGCCAAGAAAATCTTAAGATATCTCAAGGGAACCATCGGTATGGGAATTTTCTTTTCTTCTGCAGGTTCCGATTTCAACATCAAAGGATATACTGACTCAGATTGGGGAGGTTGTCCTGACAGTATGAGATCTGTCTCAGGCTATTGTTTTTACATTGGGAATGCCTTGATTTCGTGAAAAAACAAGAAACAACACGTGGTTTCTAGACCCTCTACTGAAGTAGAATACAGAGCTACGACACTTGCTACTTGTGAGGCTCAATGACTCATTTATCTCCTCAACGATCTGCATATACATCACCCTCAACATGTGATGTTATATTGTGATAATCAGTCAGCACTTCACATAGCTGCCAACCCCGTCTTCCATGAAAGGACGAAGCACATAGAAATTGATTGTCATTGTGTTAGAGAGAAAGTTCAATCTGGTTTATTGCATCTTCTTTCTATACACACTTCTTCATAATTGACAGATATATTTACCAAAGCTCTATCTCGTTCTCTGTTCAAGACTAACATTTTCAAGTTGGGTATGTTGGATATTCACATACCAACTTGTGGGGGCTATTGGAAGAGAAGAAAAGCAAGAAATACAATGTGCAAGAAACTAACTCCTCCACCGAAGAAACAATGAAGAAAGAAAACAATAACCTTTAGTTGCTTTCTCTTTTATTTTTGGTTATTGGGCTGTGTTTTGTTTTAGGCCCATTCTTATCTTCGAAAGTTAGTTAAATTGAGGAAGTTATTCTTGTTAACTAACTTCTCTTTCTTTCTATAAATAGTTTTCTTTCCTTCTTTGTAAAATACAAAAAATCAAATACAAGTTACGAGAGGTATTATTCATTCTTCTTTCCAATACTTCAAGAAGTCAAATTCTATCAAGATGGGATGTAATGATTTTTAACACATTCTGCATTGTTATTAGTCGAATTGTTAAATTTATTAGGAAATATAAACGATTATAAAATAAGTTGAGTAATTCATTGAACATTAATGTTCTAGCTCTAAGGATCACCAAGATTAACTTATTTGGATTGTAACCTTGTATCCAAAGAAACTACAACTATATGCACAACTGCTGCTCTACTTTGTCATATATAAGTTTTCTTTATCAATAGTTAGAACTTTTCATCCCCGTCACAAAAAAATATTTTTTCCTTTTTATACAATACATTAATTACAGGGTATGGTGATATACTAGAGCACATGGATGCTTTGGCAGGGAGGGGCACAACTTTTCTCTATCAGGCCCATAAACAAACAGATATTCCAATAAGCCAGAATGTAAAATTATAAGTAGAGTTTTATGGTTCACTCATTTATATTGAATGGTTTGAGTGTTTGACCATATTTCAGTACCGTATAACAATTTGTGTAAGTGAAGAGTTTTAATTTTTTAATTGTGCAGTGGGTTGAATGATTTCTAATGGGTGGTTCCATGCTTTTTATTTGTATATTTGCAATTATAAGTTTAATAAAAAATTTAAAAAGAAAAGAGAAAATTGTTAAGGGGGAGTTCAAAAGAGGTCCAGTCCTCTCATTTTAGATGGGTCCCTTTTTTTCTGTTTTTTTATGTCAACTCCTATCTAATTAAAAAGTATCATCTAATGGCAGAGAAGTTGTAAAGAAATAATAACCACTTATTGGTGGAGATCGTACTATTAGACACATTTCTTAATTTTATTTTATGCATATGCTTTTGTTCAGTATCATTACACCAATCACTAATTAGTCATAAATTCAGTTCTCTTTCTTTGTAAAGGAAATGCATTACTTCTTCAATTGCAAGTATCTTTAAGCCCTAGCTAACTCAAGATAAGGTTACTCATACATCATCTGGGGACCACTAGAGACTCATTAAGCAAAATATGTCTATGCTTACTTCTACAATATAATTTCATATGATCCAAATGGTGCATGTCATTTACCTATATGGCTCATTGTCCCTCATCTTATGCCCTTGTTGATTTTAGCTAGGTGAAGATTCCATAGTGTATTGTCATTTTCTTCTACTTCTAATAAAGTTTTTGTCTATCATCCGCTTCCACTATGGTCCTAAATGTAGAAAATTGATGGTGCTGCCCTTTATTCAATCGCTTGAGGACAAAATGTGGTTGTTTAGGACACCATTAAGCACGTTTTACTAGGAAGGACCTAATTGGACATACTCACATGCAGTATAGCTTGTATGTGCGAAGAACATTACTGTATGTATAGCTTATGACAATTTTGAATGACACAAAATAATACTTATTGTTGGGTATCAACTACGCCGTTCACTGGATAACACAACTCAGTTTTTTATTATTTAATTTTTTACTGCATTGTAAGAATCAATCTCGAGTATACTCACAATATCACTATAAGTGTCAATTCTCGAAATTCTCACAATACGATTACTCGTGTTAAATCTCTTCCCACAATTCTGACTACTAGTGTCAGTTTTCTAAATTCCATACTTTAGCTACATGTGCCAATTTTTAGTGGAATGGAAAGAAATGAATATAAGTATATCGAAAATGGGTTGACAAATAGCTATGAGGGAAAAAAATTGAGTGAAAATGCACTCAACTTAGGACGAGGAATTATAAAGGAAGGAATTAGTTTATGCGAATCTTCACTCACCTACAAAACTCATTGTACCTCTTGGGACACATCCCAATGTTTGAACTTAAGGCTTATAAAGGCTTTCAACCTCCATCCTCTCAACAATTTAGGACTAAAAAGTTTTTCCATTTCACAACTCCAAACATCATCATTAATGATCATATTAATGTGCATTAATAACACTTTGAAACCAATAATTTCCAAGAAACATTATTGAATAAATAATGTGCAAGAAAAATATTTTTCTAAAAAAACTTCTACCACTTCTTTTTAATATTTTGAAAATCAGAAGACATTCTCCCATTAAGACAGTATAGGACAAGCCCAAGTCTTGTAGCAATAGGAGCCCCTTCTGCTTCTTTGTTTCCCACTACCCTAAAATGTTTGATGTCTTATATTTTAGTAAGTATAAAATCTTTAAACCAAAGCAATTTCAACAAACTCTTTTACAGCCTGTACTGTCTATAATAAATGGAGAAAATAGAAGAAAAAAATAGCAAAAGAATTACAGAAAGAACCTCATCTCCCAAACACTCAAAGGCAAAGCTAGCATGCAAAGCATTACCCTTTTCCTTTTCTTTTTTCTTTTTGTACTCTAAAGCACATTTTTTGAGAGAGTAACAAAGCTAGTTTTGACTCTACAATCTGAATAGTATTATACCAACTTTAAGGTCACACACTGCAAAGTGATGAGGACCAAAACCACAAGTAGTTTTAATTTTTCTTTCTTTGATGACACTTTCTTTCTTTATGAACTCCTCCTTGATTCCTTAGTCTTCCTCTTTGTCAGAGTCTTCATCCAATTACCCTTTTTCACCTTCACTCCTTCCACCTTACCTGCCACGTGGCACACACCACTGGTCCTATTATTCCACCTTATGAGCTGGAACATGTGGCCTATTCTCTTTCTCCACCTAAATGTGTCATGTGAATTCTCATGCTCTATCACACTCTTGCTCTCCTTTTTGCTGTTATAGGAGACCTTATTAGAGACTGTGCTCTTTTTCCATGAGGCTACTCCATTTTCTTCAAACTTCATTGATATGAATGAGTCTGCAAAGTTAATTGAATAAAAAAGTTCAAACTCTAACTAAAAATTTGGATAAGTTAATGTTATATAAGTCTAATTGTTCATAACATTGTTGCTAATTAAAGCCGTTGTAGAATATCAGTATAAATACCAAAGCCAAAAGAAAAAGGGGACATGTAATTCTTGGCAAAGATATTGAAAAGAAGAAAACAATAATTTAATGTTGTTTACTTTTTGGTCTGAACTTTAAATTATGTAGTATATCTTGTACTTAACGAAGTTCAGAAATAAAACATCAATCATGTGTGTCTAATTATATTAAATACTAGATAATATTAGTACTATACCTATATACTGTAAGATATGCGGTAGATTAAAATAACTAATACATACCTAAGTGGTCTGTGTGCCTAATTATGTTGCCGAGAGAATTGATCAATTTTGTCACTACTGTATACATTAGACACTGACCCAGTGATAAAAATAAATAAATAAAGCATGTATCTTAAATAATGGCATCATATATCTTTCAAAAGCATGACTGACATTTTGCCAGATTAATGATGTACCCCTGTTCCTCAACAAAATCATAACCTTGCAGTATAATTTTTCAGAGGGGCTCTTGGCCTTTTCTATGACACTCATTCCACGCCAAGAAGAAAGGGATGAGAGAGCTGATAACCTAATGTGCCCTTATAACTCTGGTAATATTCCTAATTTGATTTAATTATGTGGTCTTCATCTGTAAACAAAAAAAGTAGCCTATTGCTATCAACCGAGAAACATTATTTGTACCAAAAAATCAATTTTATTAATCACCAAGAACAGTGATTAAGGAAAACATAAAATAATATTTCTATTAAAAAATACATTACTCCTACACAAGGAAATTATTATTTTAATTTATAGTGGTAGAGGGAGAGACAGAGGAAGAAGAAGAAGAAGAAAATGGGTAATATATTTACCTTCTAAAGTGGGAGAAACGTCATAGTCAAGTTTTTGAGATTTCCACTGCCTGGAACTGAAGAGAGAACTAAAAGCGAAGATCTTGTGAATGGAAGTGTGTTGCTTTCTCTGTGTGGAACTTTGAAGCCTATGTGAACTAGCTTTGGAGGCAGAGTTGTGGTGATGGTGGTGTTGGCCTTGTTTTGCAGCTAAAATGAGGAGCCTCTCATTCAAACACAAGGGACAAACCCCAATAACTACTTGTTTTGGGTGGAAATAGCAGCATGGCTTTTCCTCTCTGTATCCATTTCTATTCATGTTAATTGTGGTTGATATACTAGAGAGTGGATAAGAAAGTAAAGTGTAGAAGTGGAAGAAGAATAAATGCAAGGAAATTGGAAAGAAAACCTAATGTGGTGTGAACTAATTTAAAAAGGTGTAAGGTATTCTTGGGAATATATATGGTGGGATGGGATGCCGAATGGAAGATCATGAGAGTGGCCCACGATGTCATCATGTTTTATAATTTATTGGAGTGGTCGTTTTAGTGGTCAAAATGTAAAAATCATCTTTTATGTATATTGTTGGAATGCAAAATGATATAGGGTTGGAATGAAAAATTATATATTCTCTTACTAAATCTTCATATTAATTCTTCTATTCATAATAATGTGATACTTTTAACTTGTAAACCAATTATTGAAAACTAAAATATCACCTCGTGACATATGTCAAATTCTTGTAGGTATAAGGATTAGTAAAAAAAATTAGTAAGAGAATATAATATTACTCTTGTTGAATTATATTGATCTTTAATTGGGAGATCTTGACTCGGGAGATTATAAATTTGGAATGTGTCAGCATCTTATTTGTCTATACTATATGATACATTCACCTTACTTACTGCATGAAATAATTTAAAACTGAAAGTTATTTGATTATTTTATTTTTTAGTTTTAAAGGAAAAAGAAAAATATTTTTTTGTGTCTTATAAAATTATATCTTGCTACTATGTATCCTAGTCAATAATATAGAATCAATACTACATATTCTCACCTATAAAAATGTTTGTTGTTTGAATGTCTTTTATTTATTTTTAGAAATAGAAGCGACAAAGTTCTTTTTTTTGTGCATTGGAAAAAAGAAGAAACAAAACTAGAACATAGGTAAGATGTCCATATTGAAAATATGAGTTTCCTCTATAGGAACAAAGTCCCAAATTCTAACACTAAAAGTATTGCTTTGGTTGATTATGGACAGAAAGTCGGCTAGCATGTTGCTTTCTCTTCATATATGATGAAAATCTACATTCCAATCCTCATCAAGAAGATGTTGAATGTTATCTACAATTCGGGTCACCCTTCTAATGCAAACTTCCAAGTCTTTATAGATAATATGGATCGCTTCTAGATAATCGCTTTCCAGGATAACCTTTCTCAACCACAAGTTCCAAGCTAGCGTGAGACCGTATTCCATAGCCTGAAGCTTCGCAAGAATGGGAATACCAATTCCAAAGCTAGTTGAAAATCCAGAAAGCCAACTACCATCATATTCATGAACCATGGCTCTCCCGTCCATAAGTGTTGTGCAATGACTCATATCTCTAGATAACAGCAATACAAGTTATGGGTTTGAGCTGATGTAAAGGGGTTGGGGTAAAGGGCTATATATATTGATGTTATGTAAACCTATTGTAACAATGAGAAGAATAGTAAAACACTAATCCTTATTCTCTAATAATATATAGTGGTAGTCGCTCAATGCTCTCGGGGACGTAGGCACAATTGGCCGAACCTCGTTACCAAATCTCTTGTATTATTCTCTTGTCTCTATACTCTTTACTATTTGATTATTCACTTGTTCCCAACAATTGGTATCAGATGGCTCTTAACCCAGGTGCCAAATTCGAGGTGGGGAAGTTCGATGAAACTGGTAATTTTGGATTGTGGCAAAGGAGGGTTAAGGATGTATTGGCTCAACAAGGTCTATCAAAGGCGCTGCGTGAGAATAAACCAGAGGGTATGGATCAACTGGATTGGGAAGAGTTGAAGGAGAAGGCTGCGGGAACCATACTACTCTGTCTATCAGATGAGGTGATGTATCATGTTATGGATCTGACATCACCAACAGAGGTGTGGGAGACATTAGAGAAGCGGTTCATGTCCAAGTCTCTAACAAATAAGCTGTATTTGAAACAGTGAATCTATGACCTGAAGATGCAGGAAGGTGCTGATTTGCAACATCTCAATAGTTTTAATCAAGTTATTAATGACTTGCAGAAACTTGATATGAAGGTTGATGATGAGGACAAAGCAATAATACTACTGTATTCTTTGCCAAATTCCTATGAACATTTGGTGACAACATTGACGTATGGGAAAGACTCAATCAAACTAGATGAGATTACATCTGCACTGCTGTCCCACACTCAAAGAAGATAGAATGTAGGTGAAAGGTCTCAGGGTGATGGTCTGTATGTGAAAGGGAGCCAAGTGCGTGGGAGGAGACAAGGCAGAGGAGGTCATGCCAAAGGGAAAAGACCAACTTCCAGGGGCAGAACACCAGTAGAGTGCTACAAGTGCAAACAGACTGGGCATTATAAAAAGGATTGTCCCAATGAATGGAGTCCTAGCAAGCCGGTGGGGAAAGATGGGGTATCTACATCTGCAAATGTTGCACAGAAAGATGATTCTGGTTACAATAGTGAAGTTGATCTACTATCTGTATCATCAAATCATACTACAGATGAGTGGATACTTGACACTGGTTGTTCCCACCACATGACGCCTAACAGGGAATGGTTCACCACATACAGGGCAGGCAATTTTGGTTTCGTGTATCTCGGAAATAATAAAGCATGTGAAATTATTGGTATGGGAGAACTCAGAATTGTGATGGATGATGGTGTAGTGAAGACGTTATGTGAGGTTAGGCACATACCAGATTTGAAGAAGAATTTGGTTTCTTTGGGGACATTGCAGGCCAAAGGGTTTAGCTATAGAGCTGATGGGGACAGTGATATTCTTCGAGTATGCAAAGGTGCTCTGACTGTGATGAAGGGTAAAAGGACTGCAGGGAACACTTACAAGTTGTTAGGGAGAACAGTTGTAGGTGGAGTTGCTGGAGTGGCTGAAGAGATCTCAATAGATTCAGACCATGGTGCTACAAAATTATGGCACATGCGTTTGGGACACATGAGTGTGCGTGGTATGACAGAACTATGCAAAAGAGGACTGTTGAGGGGAGTCAGCAAATGCAAGCTAGATTTGTGCAAGTATTGTGTGCTTGGGAAACAAACACAAGTTAGTTTCAAGGCTGGCCAACAC
>NC_032023.1:17148556-17149014 GCF_001865875.1 Lupinus angustifolius
ATCTTCATTGGATATACCAAAGGTGTGAAGGGGTTCAAGTTCTGGGATCCAGTTTCCAGAAAGGTGGTGTTGAGCAGAGATGCAGTGTTTGATGAAGATTTCATGATGAAACAGTCAGTTTTGACAAAGGTGCCCATGCCAAATGGAGAGAATTTGGGTTCAAATATGATTCCAGTGAGCAATGAAATGGTTCAGGTGAATAAAGGCAAGGAACCATGCACTAGTTCAAGTCAAGAACATGATCACTCTCAGGCAGAGAGTTCAGGTGTGCAGGAGTATCTACTTGATAGAGACAGGGATAAACGCCATATCAAACCTCCAGAGAGATATGGCTTTGAGGATATGGCTTCAGTTGCTCTCCATATCAGTTCAGGAGATCCATGTAGCTTTCAATAGACTATAAACTGCCAGGAGAAAGAACAATGGATGGGTGCCATGATGGAGGAAATGGAGTCTCT
>NC_032023.1:17149114-17203927 GCF_001865875.1 Lupinus angustifolius
GGCAGCCAACATAGTAAGCCTTCAGTTATTGGTTATGTTGATTCGGACTATGCAGGAGACTTGGATGATAGAAGGTCCACAACGGGGTTTGTCTTCACCCTTGCAGGTGGACCAATTATGTGGAGATCATCAGTTCAGTCTGTTGTTGCTATGTCCACAACTGAAGCAGAGTACATGGCAGCTGGTGAAGCTTCTAAGGAAGCCTTGTGGCTTATGGGGCTAGTAAATGAGTTAGGCATTGAGCAAGGTGGAGTTTCGCTGCATTGTGACAGTCAGAGTGCTATCTTCTTGGCAAAGAATCAGGTGTATCATGCTAGAACCAAACATATTGATGTGAGATTTCATAAGATCAGAGAGTTGGTAGCTTGTGGGCAGATACTATTGCAGAAGGTTCACAATTCAGAAAATGCAGCTGATATGTTAACCAAATCGGTTACTGTGGACAAGTTCAGGCATTGCCTGAGCTTGTTGAACATTCACTGATGATGGACTATGGAGCGCCCCCAACCCAATGGCGGAAGATGGAGATTGATGATATTCGCCAAGGTGGTGATTGTTGTGCAATGGCTCATATCTCTAGATAACAGCAATACAAGTTATGGGCTTGGGCTGATGTAAAGGGGTTGGGGTAGAGGGCTATATATATTGATGTTATGTAAACCTATTGTAACAAGGAGAAAAATAGTAAAACACTAATCCTTATTCTCTAATAATATATAGTGGTAGCCGCTCAACGCTCCCGGGGACGTAGACACAATTGGCCGAACCTCGTTACCAAATTTCTTGTGTTATTCTTTTGTCTCTATACTCTTTACTATTTGATTGTTCATTTGTTCACAATAATAAGTTACAAATTCACAATTACAAACTTGTATCTATAAACTAGTTTTGCCGAATATAATTTATGTGTTGGGAGATGAAGAGTCTATGGAATAAAAATGTAAATTCCATATACAAAAAATATTGTGCGGAGTGGGAAGCTATACAAAAAAATCCATAAGCCTCTAATTAATTCATTATCCACAATAATGTATTTTAATCTGTCCTTTTCCCTTAATAAATATTCTAAAACACATTAGAGTCGGAAGTTATTAAAATCAGAAAATTAAGATTCAAGAGAAACTTAGATTTATACGGAGTAGAACGTAAAAGCGAATAAATTAGACCGTCGTCTCTAGAAAACAAAAACATAGAGCATCATTGTATCCAAATCAAGACATTAAATACAAAACAAGTACTTGTGATTTGTGAACAATAAGGTCAAATTTTCCGACTAACATTTCATTTGGGTATTAAAGCTTTGAAAAGATCAACTTAAGAGGAGTCATAAGGTGGTCTGATGGTAAAGAGAGTGATCATAAGAATTGAAGTGTAGGAGGTTGTGGTTTGAGTTCCACCATCAACAAAAATGGGAGTTATAAGGTGATTAGATGGTAGGGTGTAGGAGGTTGAGAGTGTGCAGTCTCACCCACAACAAAAGTACTAACAACTAACATACTAACAATTATCGATAAAAAAAAAAAAGATCAACATAAAAATCGTTGGCCATGCAGGTGTGGTGAGACTATGATACAATGACCCATTTCATCAACATATCCAAGACCTTTAGCATGTAGTTTTGGAATACTTTTCCATGATAAATTCTACTCTATTATTTGATTTTGACATGCATGTAAATTGTAGTACTACCATGTGCGAAAAGTCTTCCTTCTTGAAACTGAAACTACATTCATTAGTTTTTTCAACGACCCTGGCTAAGAAGATATCACTAAAATCAAAATGAAATTAAGAAGAAAAACATTGCTTATATATATTAAAGATGAATTCCTTGAAGTACTAGTATATGTTAAATTATGGCACGATAATTAGGTCATCTTTATTCTAGTCTAGGAACTTAAAAAAAATCCTACTAAAAAAATGACAATTCTTCAAGTTTGGAAAGTTATCATGAGCACCCAAACTTTTGCCTTTAGTTAAATGTATGAACTGGAATGGACGGTGATCAAAACATATATTGAAATACTCAGCAAGAGCAATAAGGACTTTCACAACTTAAAAAATGATATTAGGGTAATGGTAATGCTTCAGTGGAGCCAACCCCCTTATTTACCATGTCATTTAATTAGTTTTTTCTTGAATAAACAACATAACCAAATATATAAAATTATTTGCAAAAATCCCTTCAACTAATAAGTATATGTGCAGATTCATTGTGATACACGGTTCCTGCTCTAGTGAAGTAGGCAAGCGTATCGGTATTTGAACATGTGCTAAGCACTAGATACGGAATCACTACCAATTTTCTTCTTTAACATCTCTTTCCTTGTAATACACAAAGAACATGACCATATAAGCACTCACTTGCTCTAACATCACATATATTGTATCATTACTTTGGGAAAGAAGAGTATAATAATAAATAAAAAATCTAAGTGTCGCGCCCTGATTTTTAGCTACACGGCTTCTTAGAGTCGGCACTACATTATTTTTAGTAAAAAATGTAGAAAATCTTTTAGCCCAATCATATTGAACTTTAGATTTTTGATATCCAAGTTCATGTGGATTACCTAATAAGAAAAATATTAGCATCCATAGTAAGGAAAATGAATGTAGTAGTGGGGTGGACAAGGTATAGAGTTATCCATGAAACATTGGAAAATGGTTTAAAGGTGATAGAAACAAACAAACTAATGGTCACATGGGTGGAGACATAGGGATTGTTTTTTATTTGGTTGGCTTCAAGTTATGCTCAAAACCTGGCCCAATGTTAAATATGGGTCTCCTTCGTGTTACTTGCCTCCTCCATTTTAGTCTCATCAGTTTGAATCTTTGTCTCACAACTAACTATTTTTATTAAAGGATTGTTATATGAACAAGTAAGAGTAAAACAGTTAGTTATTATGATTTCCACTACGAGTATGTAGAAGATAAATTGTGGGCTGAAGATTGTCGGACAAGATTCTAACATGTGGTATTAAAAAATCTAAGAGTGCACATTTTTTTATAGTTTCTCCTTCGGACACTATAAAATTATAGTGAGGATATTAAATTAATAATAAAAAAACAGAGACAACTTTAATCATGTGCTCTTCCAATTTTATGTTATAGGTAAATATTATAGTCTTCATACATCTTTTCCATTATTTACCAGATTGATATACTTTTGTGGAGAAACTTGTCAATAGGATTGGTGAGCTTTTTTTTTCTTTTCCAAACTTTGATTTTTTTGTTTCTCACATGTATCCTCTAATTGGAGGCAATCCTGTCCGAGCCGGCAACATCCATAGGTACGTGGAGTTAACTCTCTCAGCGGACATTTTTTATCCACAAGACTCGAACCTAAGATTTTGCTTAAGGAAAATCAAGCATATACCACTTGAATTAAACTTTGATTACAATGCCGAATTCATTTGTTTGGTTTTAATATACTCTGGTTGTTATTGACTAGTCATTTAAATATCTTTGGAATATGTTATAAATTCAGTGAATATAATATAGAGGGGACAAAGTTTTACATAATCAGTAAATATAGAACCGTTATGCAATTACAGTAAGTTTCTTATTTCTACAAACCCTTAAAATAATAAAAAAATGAAGAAAAATAGGAAAACATATTAACTAAAAATGAAAAGATAAAGAAAATGAATCCACTCTATTTATCTTCATATTCAGATAAGGTGATATTTGTTAGCGTGCATCCTGATTAGTATTGTTAAAGTAGAAAATAAATATTTAATAGTGCTTAATTAATTGAACAGTAATAAAAGTAGATATTTAATAGTGTTCGATTGAATGAATAATATCCTTATTAAAAATAACATTTAATAATCTTTGTTTGACTGAATAATAACGTTGTTAAATGTCTATTTTTAACGACGTGCACTCTAACTACTTATGTGTTATGACTTGTAACTGTGAGACACTGTTATTCTTGCTTGCTTTGTTTCTAGGTAATGGATGTAAATAAAGGTACCTATGTATTAAGAAGGTTTACATTATTTCTTTTCTCTTAGCTGGATTCATATACATGTAATATGATATGTGCGTTGTGCCTTCATATTTAAAACTTTTATTCAGAAATTGGAACAAATGAATATTCCAATTCTTGCTTAGTAATTTTAGCAATTTAATGAGATCATGTGGTGGTATATGAATAGGATTTATAGTGTCAGAGTTGTAGCAACTAGGAATGGAAGAGCCATAAATGCACTTGCTAATTTGCTATATCTGCTAATGTACGTAGTTGTTGGCAATAGACAATGAATGCACTCAGTTTTCTTGATGCGGTTAACTATTTTAGCATGATCTAACTATACTCGTAACATAGTTGTCTATTAATTACTCCGACTTGGGTTGATATTCGTATGCTACTCAGCAACAAAGTGATTTATGTCTTCTAACTAGATTACCAATGTACTACTTTTTCTCTATGTCTTCCACAGGTTGAGGTAGCTAATTTTAAGAGCTTGCATTCATTTTATTCAAGAATAGAGGATTATTACGATATTAGAGAAAAGGAGTGCGTTAAAATGAAGAGGAAAAAAACAGGTATAAGAAAGCAGGAACATGTAGTATGGTTGGCGTGACAAAGAAAGGAAAGAGACAGGTTAGAAACGTATCATAAATTGGCAACATAAAAACGAGAGAGAGAGAGAGAGACATAAATCGCGAGAGAGTGAAAGAAAGAGGTACTTCTTCTTCTTTTCTTACACCGTTACTTCTTCCATTTCTTCCATTACTACCTTTCTTCTTCCTTTCTCTCTGAAACGGGGATCCGAAGAAGAAGAAGAAGAAGAAGAAGAGTGTGGTGATGGAAGAGAGCGTGATTTTTCAGTGGAGCGTTATCAGATCTATCTTGTCCATCCTTCAATGGTGGGCTTTAAATGTCACTGTTATCATCGTTAACAAGTGGATTTTCCAGGTTCTTTTCCCTATTTTTCATTACTAATTCCTTCTCAATTTTCAAAACAACTGGGAATACCGACAACAAAGTGTTAAAGATATCTACCAAAAAAACAACTGATGAAATATGCTCCTCAAATATATTTTTGGATGTTTTTTCACTATAGTTTCTTTTCATTTTCTCTTTTTATATTTTATTTTATTCATGCATCAATGTGGGACTCGCATGCACTCCTGAATTTGATTCTGCAATTTATCTGCTTAGGCACTTGAAGGAAGATTAGTCTTTCATTGAAATCTACTAACTAAAGAAAATTATGTATAAATATATGTTATTTTTTACGTTGATACCAGAATATTCTGTGATCGATGGAAAATATAAGATTCCATTAGTATGCTGAAATGTCTAAGTGAACTATTTTCTTTTTGTAAACATCCATTTTCTTAAATCATGGATTGTGTCATAAGAATTTAAACAATTGAAGTGTTAGACCAAAATATGCAAGATCTAGTGAAGTTAGTTTCCTGGACTCTATTTGGTGTTATTTTATAATGAATTAAAACTTAAAAGTGACTTTTTCACAGGTGGTGTTAATTAGTTTATGAACAAATAATTGTGACTTTAAAGCTTCATGTAAAGGGGAATTATTTATTTCATTATTATGACATTGATGTTAGACAAAACTTCATTTTTAAGGACCTAACTGATTCTGAACCATACTGTTTAGATACTATACATTCTTCTTATATCTGTTTTGTCAATCTTTATCATTTCTTCCACCAATTCACTTTATGTATTTTGGTCTGATAGGAAATGCTTCTAAGTATTATATTTTCTGCAGAAATTGGATTTCAAGTTTCCCCTGTCAGTCTCCAGTGTCCACTTTATTTGCTCATTTATAGGAGCATATGTGGTAATTAAGGTGCTGAAGGTTAATTGATAACTGTTGACCCTGAAGATCGCTGGAGAAGAACCTTCCCAATGTCATTTGTGTTCTGTATTAACATAGTGCTAGGAAACGTGAGCCTACGATACATTCCTGTTTCTTTTATGCAGACGATAAAGTCCTTCACACCTGCAACCACAGGTAAGGTTCAATGATCTGTAACATTTACACTACATTTCTCCTACCTGCTTTATGTTGAAATTTTATCACCCTGACATGTGACTCATTGGGCCCATGAATTTACATAGTGCCAGATACCACATGTAGTATTTTATTCCCCAAGCCCCGAGAGGAGCCTTCACGACTCGAACTCATGACCTCAGAGACTTATAGTCATAAATACCATTGAGTTGCTACCATTAAGTGACTCAATGGTATTTATGACTATAAGTCTACGAAGTCAATGGGTTCGAGTCGTGGAGGCTCCACCTTAGGGGAATAAAATACTGAAGGGGTTATTTAAGTCTAATAGGTGGTACGCTCAGTAAATTCATGAATCGAGAGATCGCATATCAAGGCTGGGGTGTTACAGTTTTAAGTACACTTTCATCTGATATTGGTGAAATGCCACAGTTGTTTTGCAATGGCTAGTGTGGAGGAAGTATTTTGACTGGCGTATTTGGGCTTCTCTTATTCCTATTGTTGGAGGGATTCTTCTTCCATGTGTTACATAGCTTAGTTTTAATATGTTTGGATTTTGCGTCGCCTTAGTTGGCTGTTTGGCTACATCTACAAAGACCATCCTGGCAGAATCTCTTCTACATGGATACAATTTTGACAGGTACAGTCTTTATGCTTGCTTTCACTATTTCTTCTAGTTTTAGATTTTTCCGGGTAAATCTTTCAGTTATTTACATGTCTGTAATACCTATTCTATTCTATATAAGGGACAGTGGTGTTTTTAACTCTTATGTTGTCTATATTAGTCTAGTTTTGTTTTTTTGTAACAAGTTTTTTCTCCAATTTAGAGCTAGGAAGTATTCTACAGTGGAGCTAAGAAGTTGCTTCTAAGTTTGATACAGCAACTGCTAAATTGTATTAATACAAATTTTCTGCAATGCACAAGCTAATATTTCTTTTTCTTGTTTCTTCAGCATAAACACAGTTTATTACATGGCACCTTTTGCAACTATGATCTTGGCACTTCCTGCTATGTTACTTGAAGGCAATGGAATTCTTGAGTGGTTAAGTAACCATCCATATCCTTGGTCGGCCCTCGTCATTATTTTTAGCTCTGGTGTTTTGGCTTTCTGCCTTAACTTCTCCATCTTTTATGTCATTCACTCCACCAGTGCTGTAACTTTTAACGTCGCTGGGAATCTTAAGGTGATATTTATCTCGAGATTCAACTGCCCCAAGGTTTCAAGCTATAAGGGTGACTCGGATTATTAATGTCAGAGTAGTTTGATTGGTCAGGCATACCCAAACTATAAGGGTGACTTAATGCATGATGTTCTCACCTAGTTGGGGTCTGGGAATTGGGAAGGGTTAAGGCAACCTTACCCCGAAAACTGGAGAGTTTTTTTTCAAGCTTTCAACTCGTGATTTGCAGTTCACAATTAAGGCAACAAACCATTGAACCTAGGCTCACCATCTATGATGCCTTAAATTGTAGTTAACCAAAGTATGCTGTCGTATACATCATAGTTATTATGCAATTTTCAAAGTATGTTTTTTGTGCAGGTTGCAGTTGCTGTCCTTGTTTCATGGATGATATTTAGGAACCCAATTTCATATTTAAATGCTGTTGGATGTGCTGTGACTCTTGTGGGATGTACATTCTCTGGTTATGTAAGGCACATGCTCTCTCAACAGCCACAGGTCCCAGGAACTCCTAGGACACCAAGAACCCCTCGGAGTAAGATGGAGTTGCTTCCTCTTGTAAATGATAAATTAGAAGATAAACTCTATCAGGTCTAACTTAGCTACTTGTATAGCAGAAGTTACAAAAATATAAAAGTGGCATTGATTACTAACGGTAAGTAATACAAAAAAACAAAAAAACAATATCATAAGACATTTTTATTATTTTATATACTAGTAAGATATCGTGCATTCGCACAGATGGTAATATGTATTGCATCAATTTATTTATAGAAATACATCATAACTTTGTTAGTGAAAAGGATATTGAAGATTACCTCATAAAAAACGGTTGTATGTATTTCATTGTTGATGGAGAATCTTCATTAATTGAACCTGTTATATTAAAAATAAAAATTAAGAAGAAAAGTTTGGAACGTAATGTAAAATAAGTTGTAGAATATTTTTTACAGATTTTGGAAAACTTCTTTATAAATCACATTTGTTGCTGTCTTCAGTAGTTTATCATCCTTGTTATGTATCAATATCTTTAATCCTTCTTTGGTTTGAACGAATTGGTGTTATTATAAGTTGAAATTGAAACAATAATTGAAATGGATTTAGAGATAGTTCAATAGAAAAATTTATAAAGTTACGCAATCTATTCTATAATATGTACCATAGCTTCCATGTCTATATAGTTCCATTTTTTGTAATAGGCTGTCATTTTCTTTACTTTGTGGCTGACTATTTGTTCAAACAAATATTCATCAAGTATATATATATAATATAGACATGGAAATATATGATTACACATGAGTTAAGTAACATTCATCACCTTTTAAAGACACAATAATTTTAGGCTTAATTCATTTGGTAAACATGGTGATTTTTTTTCCAAAATAAATTGTTTAGTAATATATAATCTTTATAGAAATATATTATTATAGATAGAAAATATGCCTGATCTCAATACTAAGTTTTAATAAATTTAAAAAAATTGAAGGTGAAATTCTATTTTAGTAATATAGTGATGTTAGTAATAAATTCATAGTGAGACATGATGCTCCGGTTATAAATGATATATCACATGGACATGGGTTAATATCATGTTACCTAAGATCCTATGGCTTATTAAAGATAAGTTTTAAGACCTAACAAATTATGTTTTAGCAAAAATAAATTGGTTTATCTAAAATCATATATGTAAAGTGTGTCTAACAAAGTGCTCATATAAGTAATGATGTTAGTCAAATATGTTATTTAAATGTGTTTTGTTGAAGGTATAAAACATGGACGAAATTTCTTAAGAGGTGATTAGTCAATGATGTGTTGTTAGTAACTACCTACATGTGTCAAAGAGGTTTTTTATCTTGTTTAATTATGTGAGGTAACATATATGGTACTTATAATTAACAACTTGGGAGTTATAAAATTCTGGTAGGAGGGCATAGTAACATAATAAGGTAGTTCATAGCAAGTTTGTGGGCGGTAAGGTTGGATGTCACAAAATATACATCCTACTGTGATGCATCATAAGGTACTTCTCAAAAAGGTTATGTATCCTACTATGATGCATCAAACAGTTGTAGTTCTCACAAAGCTAGTCCTCAAAAAGGTTGTATATAATTTTTCATATTTGAATTTAGTCATTCATTCTTGATATGCTTTGCCACCTTGGAGGATGACAATTGAGTGGATTTATATAGGGGGGTTTGTAGCAGGTCCAAGTCTAAGTCATCAGACTTCCTCTTGGCTAGAGTTACAACTTGAAGGTTGTCTGGATCAAGATCAGCAGTGACAGACACAGACTACCCATGCAAGCGGGGAAAATATAAATGTATCGCACCATTAATGGAATTACCTTTGCACCTCAAACATTGTAAAAAATAATTGATTGCACTCACAGATTCATATTGAATGATTTCATTGACATCACATTTTCCTTTGACTTCCTTAGACGTTGTACCTTGGTTATTAACATGTAAAAAATCCATTAATGTCAATCCAAAATATGTACACTATAGTCTTGATCAAAATTGAATTTTCAGATAGTCTTATCACAGAGGATTTATTGTAGGATGGCTGCACTTTTACTCTGAGAGCCATTGTCCTTGCGAGGAGCGTGTCAAGAATGAGTAGAAATGCCTTTGGATCATCTTCCCCTTCCTAAAAATTAAAGAACCATTAATAAAGTATATAGGTATTTTGTCAGTTTTTTAATTTTTCTTGACATGGATATATATAAATGCATATATGTAAAATACATACAGCGAGCATCTGGTTTCGAAGCTCGGATGCATGAATTCTAATAATGTCAGCACATTGGTGATCCCAGAAGACAAATCTTCCGCTACCATTTTGGTGAATAACCTTAATATCCAGTTTGTACCTAAAAAATAAATCAAACCATAAGGGACTGACATGTTGACAAAATCACAATTTAAGTATTAAACCTATATACCTATATACTGAAACAATTTTACCTTGGGGTAAACCTCTGATTATGAGTTCCACACTTGTAGGTGAAAGGATCATCCTTAACCTCAAACTTCTTAGTGCATTTCATACATCTATCATAATACCATCCTTGTTTCCCAACAATAAACATTGCAGTTGTTCCAGTAGTAATACAAGTAATTTCCTACACAATTTAAAAATATGATGAGGACATTACTCATAAGAAAATGGGTAATATAACATAAATTTACCTCAGCTTATGTTAGGGACACAATTGCAGAGATAGTCTTAACCTCAACTTTATACAAAAATCGATCATCATCAGATAAGTTAGAATATTGTGACAATTGGCTGTTACATTGGCTCAATGTGTAACATGACAGACTGATAGTTGAAAAGCTACAAAAATAAAACCTTTAATGAGTAGCAATTTTACTTGGAATCAATGTCAAGCATATATTTTTAAAAGAAACAATATTTTTTTTTAAAAACAATGTACATATCCTTGTACTTGTGAATATCTGGAATTTCCTCATCAATCAATACTTTTGACCCACACCATGAATTCCTTAGACTGGGTGGGTACTTACCTAACAATATAAACAATAAAAATTACAAATTGATAATGCAACAATAAGAATAAGTATTGCTTAAAATATAACAATTACCTTGTCTTTCCTTAACTCTAGCATTAGTTAAAAGAATAATCATTGGTTCACCAAGTGTTTGGTTGTTGTAGTAGTTAAAAAACTTCATGACATGAGCTTCTTAGAGAGTACATGTGATAATATCACCACTAATTAAAATTGAAGATGCAAAACTAGTGTCAAATAAATAAAGTAATTGCAGACAGAGATTGAGCATAAAACAAAATCACAGTTCACTTACTTAAAATCTTTAAGATTGAAAATAACCTTCTTCAAGTTTGCTTGTGTCTGGGCGAAAATTAGCTTATCAACAACTCCAATGATCTCTAAGTCAATCATATAGAATAATGTTATAATCATGCAATTAAAAATAATAATTGAATATAACAATACATATGGTAAATAACTTACCTATTAACACATCACTTTGAAAGTTTCCAGCAAGTATATCACCAAATGTTTTAAAATTATACTCATTTTGAGGAATATCAGGAAAGTCTCTCTCCTTTAGGGTGGTACCAATAGTGAATTGCATTCGGTAGGCATGATTACAAGCCTTAAATTGGAATCATTGTGCATCACATTGAAATTGTGCATCACATAGGTGTTGTTTTCCTTCAAATGTTCTCACCATTCAATGAACTCATCCTTTCTTACATATACTTGGATCTTGTCTCCCTAAATTCGTAACAAAAATTGGATAATAGTTTCTTAACATATGATATATTATTACCTTAACATCCATCAATATCATTTCCAGATGTCCAAGTTTGGGTGGTAATTGCACATACCAAATTTCTGTAATCCTAGCAAAAATTTTCCATAGGTGTTTTGAATCATTCAAATTCTTTATCAAATCAAGCGGGCATGATATTGACATTATCCTTTATCAAAAAAGAAGATCATATTGAAATAACACATCAACATAGGTAAAGAGTAAGTATGAAAAGGCCAAGGCACCTTCAAGTAGGGTATTGTATAAACATAGTAAATGTTAAGGCCATTTCCTTTAGAGGTGAGCTAATAAGTAAACTACCACTAATTATAAAGACCTTGTTATTTTTTAAGACATGACTCTCTGCATAAGACTCAACTTTATCCATCACCATGACTTTCAAAAATGAAGAAGTTAAACATAGAGTTGAACCATTATTCAACAAACAATTGTTTATACCATAGGTACAGTGTATATACACTTTACTTCGTCTAGATTTAGAAAAATCAACAACAACAATGCAAACATTGTAAAAAACTATAACAACATAATACAATGATTTTGTTGAAAATATTATTCCAACAACAAAGTTTAGAGAAAAATTGATGCTTTTAATGTCGTCAAAAATATTATCCTAACACCATATGTAAATAGTTATATTCAGATTAAAGAAACATTATCTAAAAACATGTCGACCTTAAGAAGCCTGCTACATGAAGCAATAAAGAAATACTATACTTTAAATAGAATTACAGAATTGCACAACAAATGTAAGATGAAAAATTGAAAACAAAGTCGCCATGAGACAATAGACATGCAGAGAGTCAACTTTGAAAGGAATATCATTTTTCATTACTAATGCATTATCACAGAAGGTGGTAAGTCACAAATTTATATAGTACAATATCAAACAAATATCAGTTATGCAGTTAGCAAAATTAAAGGCTGCATCTTTAGCAAAATAAAACAGATCAATATTAAACTGAAACTGTTTTCAACAAAGTAATTGACAACAAAGTGTTAAAAAATCGCTTATGCAATTACTAAAAATGGTCTTAAGAAAATAAAAATAGATCAATAGTAAAGGCTACACATTTAAGTGGTTTTCAGCAAAATCAAACGGAAGACATTAAAAAAAATTCATTTCTAGTGAACTGCAAGTAGTAACGGGTATACACACAAAGGCTACGACTTTAACAAAATTGTAAAGACTTAACTTTTACAAAAATCATAAAAAAATGTAAAGTCGGAACTCACACAAAGTGAATAGGTCGAACTTTTAAAGTAATAAACCATGATCTTTAAGAAAAATTATTGAGATAATTTTTAAGAACAAAATGAGAAGTTGGAAGAAATCTGGAAACCCATAAAATATAATGAAGCTCAAGAGTAAGCTTCTTAAAATCATCAGTATAGGAAGGATATGCTCGCAACAAACATTTTTCACTTGGACCATTTTTGGTAATACCAAAAATTGAGCAAAGATGAAGAAGATGAGTTTTCGCATTTTAAGAAATGGAAGTAAAAAAATACAATGCTACCTTTAGTTGATGGTGAGAAATGGTTAATGAATAAGTGATAAGAAGTATGAGAAACGATAGAGAATATGCATGAAGGGTTATAAGAAAATGTAGCTAAATGGTTTGAAGAAAGTGGAGATGAAGGGTTAGGAATATGTGGGGAGCCAAAAGATTATGAAATGAAATTTGAAAGAAACAAAATATCTCTCTACAGCAAGCATTAAATTCTGCAAACATTAATTTTTTCTGCGGCAAACATTACTTTTCCTACAGCAAAAATTAATTTCACTACAACAACTATTAATTCTCATGTCCAACATTAAAAATGTATTGCTTACATTAGTACAATGACTGAATGTAATTATAATGCTAGATTTTTTTATTTTTTATTGATAATATTTTTCTTGTTGTCTATCCATAAATTCTAAATTTTTTTGTCAGAAATTATAAATTTTTGTCATACATCCTAATTATGATATGCAGTTAAAGACGATATCAATAAATATCACATATTTAACTCATAATTTAAAGTTAGACAATATCAAAGTACATATGCATAGACTATCATCTTTCACAAAGCATTAATTAAAGAATTTTTTTTCATGGATTAGAACTCCTTTTGTCCTAAGTTTTTTAAATAGTAGAATCTTTGTTTTCTTTGAATATCACTTGCATCTCACTCAAAATAACAAAATTTTAATCTTTGGTGGTAATATATTTACGGCTGACATTTGCATTTTTCAATGTCAATTACAAATGTGACTTTAGTAACTGTTTTCTCTCTTTGGTGAGAATACTAAAAAAAGATAAATAAATACATACTTTTAAAAATTATTGACACCATAGTAATGAAAGAGAAGTAAGTTGCAATAAATGATGTGTCACATGTGATATTGACACCGTAATAATGAAAGAGAAATACAATTACAATAATGAAACATTGTTTAAAATACAGTAAATGAAATGATGAATGAAACAAATGCATTTATATAAATTTTTACACTAGTAAATAGAATTATTATGAAATGATGGATGAAACAAATGCGTTTATATAAATTTGTACACTAGTAAATAGAATTATCACCAATAATCTGAATTATCACCAATAATCTTACCTGATTGATTTAATTACGTTATCACAAAGAGAATTATAAATTAGACGGGGCTAGACTTTAATAAAGTATATTATATTATTATTGTATGTGGAGGCATCAAGAAAGCTACAAATTCTTTACCCGAATGCATGAAAAAGCTGATTGTACGAGCCAAACGTATCCTTGTTTGAGTGTGGGACAGACCTTCTTGTCAATAGATTCGAAAAGCAAATTGTTAATGACTAAAACATCCTCATTCTGCAGTGCCCCCAATGCTACAAGTCATTTCTGTGCCATGGACATAAAAAAATGATTAACATGCAGAAAAATCATATTTCGTATATAATTCTATATAAGCAACATTATTTAATTACAAACTCAGAAATGTTATTCGAGGACAACATATTGTTGTTTTCGGATTCGCATAAGTTTCTGTTATGCAACTAATAAGAAAGTGGCCTATAAAAAAAACTAATAAGAAAGTAGCCTATAAAACAAATTAATAAGAAAGTATCTTTAGTCAATCAGTGGAACTCGTATTTGCTGTTAAGTTACAGTTTTCTTTTAACTAATCATAATTTCGTAAACTATAAAAACAATTGATTGATGGGAGAATATAAATTGAAAATTTGAAGTATCAATAGTCATATCCCTAATGACTTGTATGTATATTTTATTATTCTCTCTAACTTTAAACTTGAAATATTTGAATTTTGTCCATAAATATTGATTTTGTTGGTGAGAATTTAACTCATGTTATTTAAAATTAGTTTGAATTGTTTGCCAACTTGAGAACCCCCAAAGAGTAACATTGAAAAATCAGAATACTTGTTGAAAACATTAATGTTTAAGGGGAGCTACTCAAGTTAAAACAATTCTTATGTGCATGTATCTTTTAAGAACAATAAATCTGGGTCTTATACTTAATTATTGATGATTAAAATTAAAAGTTAGTTATTGATCATATGATAATCATGTGTATATGTTTTAATCTTAACCGTTCAATCAAGTTCCAATAATATATTAAGTGTTTTGTTTTCTATATTGTTCTCAATATCTCATGATTTTCAAGTTTCTCTATCTTTTTAAAAAAAATCCTTATTGCAATTGTTAATTCTCCTCTTTATTATTTCAAAAAAATAATTTTACTTTATGACCTCTAATTGCTAACGTTGTTTGTAGCTCTATTTGTCTTATGAACGCCTTTCTCGGTGTCTCCGACTAACACCTTTGAAAGTGAAATAAACTTTTCCTCTTTCTCTCTCCTTTCTCGGTCCTGAGAGGGTGAAAGATCAAAACAAAAACACAGAAAACCCTAAACCCCTTTTTCTTATCCCCTCCCACCAACTACAAATTTTCACCCTTTACTTCAAACCTTCACCCCCTTGCAGAAATTGTACCCTATTACTTAAACTCCTTTTCAAACCCATCACTTTCCTTTTTATCATCACTGCAAAAAGTACCTTCATTTCACTCTCTTCTGGTTTCTCCAAACACCACCCATATCTACTAAAAACTAAAAAAGATCACATTTTTAACATTTCCTTCAAAGTTTTTCTTCTGGGGTGGCCAACATTCTCTCCACCACCTCACTCTACAAAGTTTAAGCCATTGCAACAATGCCAAATCAAAAGCCCATTTCACACACCACTTTGATTCTCTTCCTTTCACAGCTTCTTCTCATCAATGTAGCTCAAGTAACCTCAAAATCCACCATAGAACCATGCACAAACTCAGACTCGTGCAATGCACTCCTAGGCTACACTCTCTACACTGATCTTAAAGTCTCTGAGGTAGCTTCCCTCTTCCAAATTGACCCAATTTCTCTCCTAACAGCCAATGCCATAGACATATCTTACCCTGATGTGGAACACCACATCCTCCCTTCAAGACTCTTCCTCAAGATCCCAATCTCTTGCTCCTGTGTTGATGGCATTCGAAAATCGGTTTCCACACATTACAAGATTCGCCCTTCGGATAGTCTTTCATTCATTGCGGATTCAGTGTATGGAGGTCTTGTATCTGATGATCAGCTCAGGGAAGCTAATTCTGTTACTGACCCTTCTGTGCTTGATGTTGGGCAGAGCCTTGTTGTGCCTCTTCCTTGTACTTGCTTCAATGGCACTGATAATTCGTTGCCCGCGATTTATTTGTCGTATGTGGTGAAACGGGTTGATAGTTTGGCTGCAATTGCAGCTAGGTATTTCACCACTCTTACTGATTTGATGAATGTTAATGCCTTGGGGAGCACTGCTATTGCTGATGGTGATATTCTTGCTATTCCAATACCAGGTAGTTTCCTTCTCATGCCTAAATTTGTTAGTTAAGCTTTTATTTTGCCGCTTTTCTAGTGATACAAGTTTCTATTTTAAGAAGGTGAAAAGAGGAAAATTGGATTATGTAACTGAGTATGGATCATGATTAAAAGTTATTATGGTTGATATTGTATATTTTAAGATGGTGAGAAGGGTTAATTTTGATTGTATAACTGTATGTGGTCTATGAAGATTAGAAGTTATTTTATGGTCACTTGTCCACTTAAAAAAAGTTGTATACATTTATCTTTTTTATTTTGATCATTTAAATAAGGTTCAATGGTTAAGATTCATTTTTCTCACCTATCATGGTAATAAAATGTTCTCACCTGATATGGTATTGATTCATGATAATATACTCACTTGATATTGTATTTATCTAGTGTATTGAAATATTGATTATTAAATCATGCATGGTGATAAAAATCATAAGCTGTTTAAAGATCACATAATAATGGGGGCAATAAGCAGACCGTTAGATTGTCATGATCAAACTCTTTCAAAAGCTTAAGGTCTTAGGTCAAAAGACATGAATGGTTTTATATCTCTAACATTTACATATGATATGTTGTTCAACGGCTAACCCTATTTCTCATGTTACAGCTTGTGCTTCAAATTTTCCAAGATATGCCTCTGATTATGGTTTGCTTGTCCCTAATGGAAGTTATGCCGTTACAGCAGGCCATTGTGTGCAGTGTAGCTGTGGACCACGTGACCTGAAGTATTATTAAGCTATCTTTTTGTTTCTGATTACAATTTATTCCTTCTGCCACTATAAATTAATCTGTACTAGATTCTTTAATTCTTCTATTGCAGAGAAAGATGTTGTTAAACTGCCCTTTTGTGTTTCTTACTTTCTCTACAGTTTGTATTGTATGCCAGCTTCTCTGGCTGTTTCATGCTCCAGCATGCAATGTAAAAACAGCAATCTTATGCTTGGGAATGTTACGGTGCAACAGACTGGTGGTGGTTGCAATGTTACTTCTTGCAATTATGATGGTATTGCTAACGGCACCATAATAACAACGTGCGTTTATCCTCTGAACATCTGCTTTTTTCCTGAGATGTTTCAATATTACTTTTGTTAGGGATATTTTAGAATAAAGCTCATTCAATCTGTCTTGCAACTCTGCAGGTTGTCCCCGACTCTTCAGCCTCGATGCCCAGGTCAGAGTGCAGCAACCATCTATATATATTTAAATTTCAAATGCATCATAGAATTGCATTGTTCACTTTCTAATCACTGTGTTACATTATAATGATTACAATTTTAGATGATTTTTTTATTGTATGATTTATTTGCTGAGATATCAGCTGAATGAGATCACATTATGACATTATGTGGCATATTCAGTACTAGTAGTTCTTCTCTTCAGCTATGTGGAAATGTTTTAATTCGAATAGATGGTACGTTGAATGTCTGAAATCTAAACATATTAAGAGGTACAAACAATGAACTATCTTCAGTCTATATGCTATCTCCGATGAATCTCACTGCATTTGAACTCAGTGTAGACTAGAATCTATTTCCAGAAACTAGAGTGGGTTAGATTTGGTATCATGTAGCATCATAATCTAGATTAAAGTCATGGCGGGAAACACATCAACCTGCATTAAAGTCATAATTTATGAGATGCCTTCTGAATATATTAAAATGATCGAGCAGGACCACAAGAATTCCCTGATCTTATAGCTCCACCTACAACTGTTACGAGAGAATCAATATTTGCACCAGCACCTGCACCTCAATCACATGGAAGTGGTCTAACAACACCCAAATCCTCGGTGGTACCTTCAACAGGATCGTTTTCAGGATTCTCACCTGCAAATGGTCCTATTAGTGGGATTGCTTCCGGTGCTTCTGCAGCTTGCTCCTTCGCGAATCCATTGCCTGCCACTTTGGCATCTGCACTTTTGCTATTGTTTGCCAAGTTGATGCTCCCGGAAGCTTTGTAATCTTTTTAATTTTGTTGTGGATCTTGTTCTACCCTGTTACTTTGTTGTCACAGGTGCTTCTATCTATTTATTTGTACTCTTGAATTGAACTAACTTGTGAATCTCAGAACTACGGGATTTTGTGTCTCATCACATGTTTAGCCTTTTGTAGTGTTTGGTGCTTTACTGTGCTATGTTTGTTCTTGGAATATTCTGTTACAAACATTACTAAGGCTGTAAGAATCTGATGGTGATGCCTTTGTAGACACTTGAAATTATGTATGTTTCTGTCTTACTATTTTGTATTTTCTCTTTTGTTGATTGTGCATAAGTCAGGTGCTTAACTGGAAATCATATTTTCTAATCTTATGTGATACAAAAATATGTCGTTTTGTGTCTTTCGTGTCCATTCGTGATTTTTTTAAGTTGATTTAACAAGTTTGTTCCAAGGACTAACATGATTAACATTTGTCTGTGTGAGAGACTAAAGTGAAAATTTCTTTAAGGTTTGTTTGCGAGTTGAATTTTGGAGGGTAAGGAAATGGAAGGCTTGTGAGCCATAAAATATACTTGTGAAGTGAGTTCTCAAGTCTTCCTTTTTCTTCCAAAATTCAACTCGTAAATAGATCTCTAGGATACGTTGGCGCACATAATTAGACCTGAAATTGAGGGCAGGAATTTAAAAGAATTCCTATATCTCATAATGGTTCCTCTCCTCTATTGCATGAACATCTTAAACTTTATGGTTCCTCCTTAAAAAGTTCTCCCATGCATTGAAATAAACTTAACCTCTTATTTTTTCTGTTTGAAGAAATTCATCTCTTTCACTTTATCAATGATCCACTAAACAACAGCTACATGGTCTTCTTCTTCTCCACATACTCATATGTGGTGTGTCGGTTTCAAAATCATGTACTAAGGTGGAACATATAAAATTATGTTTTTCAAAAAATTGTTCAAAATGTGGATATTCTTTGAGCGCATGGGCAGGATTGGAATATGTACAGCAATGACGATGCAAGTAGTGTTTTTCCTTTACCAAATTTACAATAATTGCCTGTACTCAACATAATTTTAATTTTAATTATATATTTATATACTTTGTAATAATTAATATTTAAAAATAATTATTATATGAATAATATGATATTTATATGATAAATTTATGATCATAGTTAAATATATATAATTTATTATGAAATGATAATAAAGTATATGATATATAATTTTAAAATAATAATAAAAAACTATAATATATATAAAAATTAATTAAAAAAAATTTAATTTGCGGTACCTACATGGCGAGTATGATAAAACTAGTTCTCACCAATGAGCTATTATTAGAAGTATTTATATGAATATCCACTGGTCAAGTTTTTCTGCCATCTGATGACTCATTATTTATTGGGTGAACATCTGCTGTCCCATAAAGTGTATCACTCCATGCGTTATTATTTATGATTGGTCAGAAAAATAATTAATCATTACTTTTTTAACTTGAATCTATTTTTTACAACCAGTCACAAACAGTGACATATTTTATGGTACGGCAGATGTGTTCCGTTGTTTATTTTAGCAGTTATACAAAATTAAAATTGAAGAAGCTTATGAGAATTGTTGTCTTCCTATTTTCCTCAAGCTCTAAACTAAGAAACTGAATAAGAACTAATAAGGATGAATTGGTCTATTAATGTAATAAAAATGTATATTCATGCATCTGAAGGATTTTTCTTGACCCATAAAGTAAAGGGATTTACTTAGTTATACAAAAATATATTAAAAGAGACAGATTAAAGTGAGAGATGGAGCTAAACCCATTTTTGTGTAGTTGGAGAACTGAGATTATGATTGTAACAAGAAAAAAACAACCATAGCTAGATGTGAAAAAAATCATCTCTTTCATAAAATAAAAGCTTCTTCATAATCTAGAGTAGTTATTCAAACAAACCTAATTTATAAAAAAACTTATTTTTCCGAAAATAAGCTCTACCAACATACACTAGATTAGTTTCAACTTTGGAGTAAATTTTTAAGTCTCGATATATTTTTAATATGTATTTTCTAATTATTTTTGGAAAATTATAATTAATCAAATAATAACATAAACTTATTGTATTTTCAAATCCAACCCCCAAATAATAGAAGTGGAATTAAATTAGAATTCTAATATGATTTTGCATAACCCAACCAAAGAATCACAATTATGAAAGAAGTACAACTCGGATAGTATGAGATTGCACTAAAAAGCTTCGAAATCCCTTTTTTTTGAAACTCTAAATTTGAAAATGAATTTCAGCTACAAATATGATAATAAAATAATTTCTAGGACCAATACAAAAAAATAAAAATAAATGGAAGGTTACAAAAATAACTCGAAACCTAATGTTTTTTGTATAACTAACTTTAAAATAGAGAAAACTTGGTGGTTTTGTCCTTAAAAAATATGTATAGGAAGTTAGAAAAAGAAAAAAAAAATGCACTAAGGAAGAGTTTGTATTATCCATCATCTATATTAAGTCATTATTGAATCCTAAATATATTATCTTAAATATAATACACAGATGAACAGTTAGTAATCATATATAAATTTTTATAATATTACACTTACCTCCATTCATCAATAAAGGACCACATGATAATAAGTGTGAATTTGAGTTGATCTAGAGTGTCTAAATACCGGTACTACCCTTCAGTAACAGCAACAGTTACCATACCACAATTCTTCACTTCTCTTTGTTTGAACTCACCGCAGTGTCTCAGTGCAGAAAATATGGCAGCAAAAGAAAACGAGATCGTAACGAAGAACGAAGATACCGATATAGAGTCTCAGATTCAAACCGCTATGCGCTCTCGCGTTTCTTATTTCAAACAACAATCCGAGTAACACTCTTCTCTTCTCTTCTCTCTTTTTGATTCTACCTCATACAAATTTTCAATATTAATTTTCCCATCTGTTTTCACTGCAGTTCTTTGACATTCGAAGGCGTTCGTAGATTGCTCGAGAAAGACTTGGGATTTGAAGAATTCGCTTTCGATGTTCATAAGGCATTTATCAAACAATGCTTACTCAAGGTTCATAAAACCCTAATCTAAACCCTAGTTTCGATATATGCAACTAGGGCAAGTACCAATCATCTATTTTTAATCGTAGAGTACGAAATTAACATCTCCCCCTATGTTATTTTTGCTGAATTGCTATCTACTATACTTATATCTGACTAGACTTTAAGTATATAGCATATAAGTCTATGTTGTTAAATACTTAACTATAATCTTTTTATACAATTACCTCAGCTTGTCATTGCCGATAATAACAATTTTCTGTATAACATATTTGCATTTGATTTATGTCCTGCTTGTTTAAGCGTTTCTTTTCATATATATATAATTTGGTAAAAAATCACTCCTGGCAGTTGCACAATTGTCTGGTTGAGCTTTTAATACAAAAAAGCAGAAGCTTAAAAAAAAAGCTGAAATTCCGTATTTTCAAGAAACTATGTTTTCATTTTGCAAAGAATAAATTTTAAGCCTATACAAACTGGCTCTCAAGGGCATCTTTGGTTTGTGTAAACTTTTGCCGTATTCATTTTATGCTATTATTGATAATTATAGTAGCGACCCTGTGTTTTCATTCTACAACAACAACAACAACACCAACAACCAAGCCTTAATCCCATTAGGTAGGGTTGGCTACATAAATCGAATGATGCCATAAATTTCTACATGTTTAATCATGAATGTGACCCTATATTTTCATTGCACTGTTTTCACTGTTTCATATGCACATGTTTGAAGCACAGGAAATGAAATGAACACAAGGGGTCATAATTATAATTATTAATAATGAAAACAAGAAACCTTTTTGCAAACTAAAAAAGGTCCTTGATTTTGTGAATTCTGATGTGATAAAGATTGGTTTGATTTTATATTTTGTCTGTATGTCAAAATATCAATGTTTTTCTTGTTCTCTCATTCACGATAGTGCTTAGAAGAGGTTGGTGATGATGACGCCCCAAATGTTGAGGAGGCAGATGAAAAAGGTGCAAGCACACAAGTGACAGAGAAATCAAAAGAAGAATGCCAACCAACAGATGAAAAGGATGTTTGCTCTGAAGATGAGGAGAAAATGGAAGACTCTCCAGTGTTAGGTCTGCTCAAAGAACAAAAAGGAAATAAACTTGAAACCAAGGAAGTGATAGGCAAGGAGAGGAAAGTAGCTCCAAGTGAGACCCTAATTAAGAAAGCTGTTAGAAAAAGATCTTCCTACATCAAGGCCAATGCAGAGTATGCTGCTGGTTTATTCCATTTATTATTCTAAAATCTCTGTATTGCAATGCACACATGCTTCCTGTCCTTAACTTTTGATGCATTTATCCACGTCATGGACACATGCTTTTACTACAATCTTAAGGTATGACATGGAGTGTTTTTCACATGCTAATTTCAGGAAAATCACTATGGCTGGTCTTCGTCGGCTATTGGAGGAAGATCTTAAACTTGATAAATTCACTCTTGATCCATATAAGAAGCTTATAAGTCAACAGCTAGATGAGGTGAGTGAAAAATCTGTCTAGAAAGCATCATTGCTTCCCCATAAGAGGCACAGCTACACACTATCTGATGCTTATATCAAGTCTTTGTTAAATGTGAAGGTTATAGCGTCTTCAGAAGTTTCGGAACCTGCAAGCAATGCTAAGAAAATTGTTAAGAAGAAACCTGATACCAAAGCAACCAAAAAGGTAAGCAGTGAAGAGAATTCTGATACTTCAGATAATGAGAGCGGTGAGGAAGAAAATGAAGACGATGATGTTAAACCGAGAAAAAAAAGTGTCCCGAAAGGCAAGAAACAGACCTCTGTCAGGCCTGAAAAGCGTAAAAGGGAGGAGAACAATCCATCCAATAAGAAAAGGGTCAAGACTGCTAAGGCAGCCCCAGAAGATGACAGTGATAAAGAAGATAATGGAAAAAACTCTGAAGATGATCAATCCCTTTCATCACCAGAGAAACCAACAAAGGTATTCTGAATTATTGATCACTATGTGCTGATTGCAATTAGTAAAACTGGGTAACGAGTTGGACATTTAAGGCCATAATCATTTCTTAATTAAACAGTGATCTTTTAGCTGAATAACTGCTTTTTATATGATGAAATAGCCGCATGGTTATCCTTCTGTGTGACTTTTTATGAAGCTGTCCACAACGCCATTTATTATTTGTCAATTCCTAGAAGTTAAAATTGATATCATATATTTAATTGTATCATATCTTTATTTTTTTCCCCAACTGCAGAAGAAAGAAGTTTCAGCTCCTGTGTATGGTAAACGCGTGGAACACCTAAAATCTGTTATTAAAGCATGTGGAATGGGGTAATTTTCTTCATTAGGTTCCTTTTAGTGACCGTAGATCTTTGTTGAGGATGATTTCTTGATATTTTATATTTTTATCAGTGTTCCTCCGGTAATTTACAAAAAAGTCAAGCAGGCTCCTGAAAACAAGCGTGAAGGGCAGCTAATAATGGAGTTGGAGGAAATACTGTCCAGAGAAGGATTATCTTCAAATCCCTCTGAAAAGGGTGAGCTTGATTGTTAAGCTTATGTTTGTTAGTGATTCCTCATCTCTTGATGTTAGCTGCAGTATTTTCTCCATGATCTGACAATTTGTCTTGGAGCTGTAGTAATCGGCTGTGCACAATTATCTATCATTTAACCCAAAATTTGAACCCTTAGGTGTTTTTATCTTGGTCTTCTTTGTTTTCCTCTTAACTGCCATTAGAATAATCTTGTCAGACTTTTTTATGGGTTATTTCTTTGGAAAATTATATTATTGTTCAACTGTACGTATAATTGCAGACAAATGTTAGTGTATTGAAAAATAAAAATATAAGGAGTATTTGTTCAATAAAAAATTAAAGTTTGGGACATTAGTACATTACTCTAATTTCTGAAACTAGATGGAATGTTGATGTGCAGTCAATCTCAAGGAGATTAGGTTACTGTAGTTTTTTCTTATGATGGTCATGTCACATTTTTAAATCTAACATCTGTATTAAGCTGCAGATACTGGCAATCCCTAATATGATTTTCATTATATATTTTCACTTAAAGCTTCCTATTTGTCCCTTTTCTTAATTTTTTTCCTCATTTTTCTCAGAAATCAAGGAAGTACGAAGGAAAAAGGACAGAGCAAAAGAACTTGAGGGTATCGACATGAGCAATATTGTGTCAAGTTCACGTAGAAGATCAACAACTAGTTTTACAGCCCTTCCACCTCCAAAGCCGAAGACTCCAGAAAAAACTAATGGCGATGATGCTAAAGACAGCGATATTGATGAAGGCAATGATGATGAAGAGGATGAAGTGGATGAAGAAGATGAAGAAGATAGTAGTGATGATGAGGGAAGTCAGAGTGAAGAATTTAATGAAGGTAAGTCTGTTTAAGATATTTTAAGGTTTTGCTTTGTTTTCATTTTGCTGGTTATATCAGAAATCATCTTATATTTAGAATCATGGGTCTTGTAGAGTTTTTGCGGTGGTTAAGTAGTTTGTTGTGAATACTGAATAGTAGTTAATTGATGTGGACTGAAGCACCATGGGTGGTAGGAACTCAAATTGATAGCCCATTCATATTATTTCAAAATTTTATAGCTTTTTGCCATGCCCTGTATTTCAAGTTTCAATTTAGCTTCTACATGTTGACAGCAATAACTGAGTTTTGTTCATAAAATAAAGTTATTTAACTCTGGGACACACAGATTTGGCAAGGCCTTAATTCCTTAGCTATCTGATGTTATATGGTAAACAAAGCACAGTTAATGATAGATAAACACAGAAAAGCTAAAGAATCTTTGGTTTTATAGAATAAATCTTGGAAAATGAAGAGTTTCAAGTGTAATGGGTGGTGGAAGAGATTCCAGGTCCTTATATATGATTGTATCCATTTTTCTTGATCTTTGTATTGTTTCTTGTGTTACCCAAATTTGCAACGAAAAGACTTCGCTTTTCTATAACTTCAATAGTTCAATTAATTCTTAATGCAACGAAAAGAAAAAAGTTAGGTGCATTTTACTACACAAAGCTTATTGTGATGCAAGTTTACTAATCTTGTTAGACTGTTTCCGGCAATATCTTCTTCATGACAACAATATGCATGTTTGACTGCGATTTTTTGCTTTGTTTGGAAGTGGTTGACCGATCCCATTGTGTCCTTACCTTCTCTCGTTTATGCAGATGAAGAGGACAGTGACTGAACTCAACTCTGGCAGATTCCGAAGTATTTAGAAGGGATTTTTTTCACAACTAATTAGGAGGTGATGCTATATAAAGTAATGTATTGCAATGTGTTCTCTTTTCTTTGATTGATTGTTAAGCTTATGTTTGTTAGTGATTCCTCATCTCTTGATGTTAGCTGCAGTATTTTCTCCATGATCTGACAATTTGTCTTGGAGCTGTAGTAATCGGCTGTGCACAATTATCTATCATTTAACCCAAAATTTGAACCCTTAGGTGTTTTTATCTTGGTCTTCTTTGTTTTCCTCTTAACTGCCATTAGAATAATCTTGTCAGACTTTTTTATGGGTTATTTCTTTGGAAAATTATATTATTGTTCAACTGTACGTATAATTGCAGACAAATGTTAGTGTATTGAAAAATAAAAATATAAGGAGTATTTGTTCAATAAAAAATTAAAGTTTGGGACATTAGTACATTACTCTAATTTCTGAAACTAGATGGAATGTTGATGTGCAGTCAATCTCAAGGAGATTAGGTTACTGTAGTTTTTTCTTATGATGGTCATGTCACATTTTTAAATCTAACATCTGTATTAAGCTGCAGATACTGGCAATCCCTAATATGATTTTCATTATATATTTTCACTTAAAGCTTCCTATTTGTCCCTTTTCTTAATTTTTTTCCTCATTTTTCTCAGAAATCAAGGAAGTACGAAGGAAAAAGGACAGAGCAAAAGAACTTGAGGGTATCGACATGAGCAATATTGTGTCAAGTTCACGTAGAAGATCAACAACTAGTTTTACAGCCCTTCCACCTCCAAAGCCGAAGACTCCAGAAAAAACTAATGGCGATGATGCTAAAGACAGCGATATTGATGAAGGCAATGATGATGAAGAGGATGAAGTGGATGAAGAAGATGAAGAAGATAGTAGTGATGATGAGGGAAGTCAGAGTGAAGAATTTAATGAAGGTAAGTCTGTTTAAGATATTTTAAGGTTTTGCTTTGTTTTCATTTTGCTGGTTATATCAGAAATCATCTTATATTTAGAATCATGGGTCTTGTAGAGTTTTTGCGGTGGTTAAGTAGTTTGTTGTGAATACTGAATAGTAGTTAATTGATGTGGACTGAAGCACCATGGGTGGTAGGAACTCAAATTGATAGCCCATTCATATTATTTCAAAATTTTATAGCTTTTTGCCATGCCCTGTATTTCAAGTTTCAATTTAGCTTCTACATGTTGACAGCAATAACTGAGTTTTGTTCATAAAATAAAGTTATTTAACTCTGGGACACACAGATTTGGCAAGGCCTTAATTCCTTAGCTATCTGATGTTATATGGTAAACAAAGCACAGTTAATGATAGATAAACACAGAAAAGCTAAAGAATCTTTGGTTTTATAGAATAAATCTTGGAAAATGAAGAGTTTCAAGTGTAATGGGTGGTGGAAGAGATTCCAGGTCCTTATATATGATTGTATCCATTTTTCTTGATCTTTGTATTGTTTCTTGTGTTACCCAAATTTGCAACGAAAAGACTTCGCTTTTCTATAACTTCAATAGTTCAATTAATTCTTAATGCAACGAAAAGAAAAAAGTTAGGTGCATTTTACTACACAAAGCTTATTGTGATGCAAGTTTACTAATCTTGTTAGACTGTTTCCGGCAATATCTTCTTCATGACAACAATATGCATGTTTGACTGCGATTTTTTGCTTTGTTTGGAAGTGGTTGACCGATCCCATTGTGTCCTTACCTTCTCTCGTTTATGCAGATGAAGAGGACAGTGACTGAACTCAACTCTGGCAGATTCCGAAGTATTTAGAAGGGATTTTTTTCACAACTAATTAGGAGGTGATGCTATATAAAGTAATGTATTGCAATGTGTTCTCTTTTCTTTGATAAGATAACTGCTATTTCTACGTTTTCCTGAATTTTACCGTTGGAAATGGACAGTACTTGTTGCTAGTTGCAGAAATATTTACTCTACAAGTGACTGAGGAAGACTACTTAGTTTTCTCCTTGGTCCATTGCTAAGAACTTATACACCGGTACACTTCACTGTTAGATTGTGAAGATGTAGCAGTAGTGTGGCCATTAATGGTCATCTTTTAATATTTATGTCATGTTTTTAACTATTGTTTAGGTATTAAGTTCCTTCGGAAACTGAGTGTATGCACTGATACTAGTTGGTGATTTTAGGTATAAAACTGATAGTATAAGATGATAGCATGCATAAAACTGATAGTATAAAATAATACGATAAGGTTTGATCGTACTAGCTATTCTTTCAACTTATCCTTAAAAGCTGCACTAAACGCAGCGTTTTTAGTTAGGAGACTTTAACACAGTTTTCCTTCAGCAGAAACTCCGAGAATCAGTGTTTTACTGTTCTTCAAGGTGCATTAGTGCATTACACTGCTCCAATCAAATTATAACAAATATTCATATACCATACTTGTTAGATTGAAAATAAAATATAATTAAATATGATTTGTTAATAATACTCTGGGAGTAGGTTAGAATTCCTCTTACCTAGTGGTCCTTTTTCATCATTATTACCTAACTGCGAAGACCCACCATAGAAAAATGGTCAAGATTATGTTGTCCACTGGGAAATTGATTTAAGCACGCATGTGACATAACATATTCACAGGCAGAAGCGACCCCATCATGGATATGGAAGACATGTCTACGGCCTTTAATGAAACAAAAAAAACAAAAACAAGTGTGTCATCGACGTGAAAGCCTGCTACTGAAGACCCACGTTACCATGTTGTTTAGTTTGTTTTACTAGAGTTTCGTTTGACTCCATTCCGACCATCCGTTTCAAATGGCTTGACCGTAGATAATGTTATCAACGATTAGACCATTGATATAGCCATCAATAAAAATCCATAAAAAATAACGTAATAAGTGTCGTGAATCTAGGACCCGAGGATCTGAGATGCACTTACACTGAATGAGTACAATTTTATATAACTTGAGATCAAAAACTATTTTTAGAGGCTTGGTTTAAAAAGAGTTGATGTCCATTTCTTGGAATTATTTTTTACTATAAATCTTAATCTAGAAAATTGAATGTAGCATTTCAAGGCATCTTGAAACTATGATAAATGTTAATTATTTACAATCTTTATAGGAAGAAACATTTATCCCCTTCAATACAGGAATGGAACTTGTGATGGAAAGAAATATGAGAAACAAGTGAGAATAATAACATGAAAAGTAAGTGGGAGAGTTAAAATATACACCATAATGTAAGATTAGAGAGACATTGTATTCTACTCTAGTTAAGTGAGGTATAATGTTATTCTCTAAGAGAGAGAGAGAAATGTTATAATTCTACATTTTATAGTAGAAACATTTTTGAACTAGGTCTCATAATATTTTACATTTTAATTTGAGAAAGGTTTGTCATGTTAAAATTTTCAGTGTTATTCTTCCACTTTTTTCTATTTGATTTGTATGATTGTTGCTTCCACAAATGCCACTTCGCATCATACATGAGGAAAATTGTTTTTTTTTTCTTTAATGCAACTATGCCACTAAATAAAAGGGTATTAATTAACAAATTAATATTAAAATAAGAAAAAAGAAAAAAAAATGTTGAAATGTGTGATGTGATTTCAACTTTAGACAATTGCTTTCTCAACCACTTTATAAATACGTGCCGCAGAAAACATTAACTTTATGATAACACACAATAATGTTATGTTTATCAAATATGTAGCTATCGTCTATTGGATTGTTCATGCAAAGAGGTCATGTTAGTGATTAGGCTTGTTCATGTTGGGTTTTTATTTTATTTTAATAATGTTATAAAATTATAAAGGCACTAGTATCACCATAAAAGTACGATGGTCTTTATTTTGGTCAAAAAGCTGATAACTCTTTAGAAAAAATATAGGTATACCGTCCTATTTAGTTTTGTCTGGAGCATGCATGTTTAAGATTTGTTCAATAATGCATCTTGTGGTAATGGCAGTGACTACTCCGTAGAACAAATCATGGGCAAAAAACTGATTCATGCATCAATTGATTTTTATTAGAATATCTAGCCAATCCTACTTTAGTATTAAAGCATTGCAGTAGATAAATATTATGCTTTATTGATAGTGGAGGCAGAAATAAAGAAACTGACAACTTCAAAAGTTCAAGAAGGGCACGTTATTAATATATTTAACTTTCTTTAATTAATATATAACCATGTATCCTTAAAATGCTCGATTAGCTTCAATGGTTATTGGTTCAACCTTGGACCTATAACAACAACATAGGATTTATAATTAAATTCTTGCTGTCTTATTAAATCAATAATTTCAGTGTGAATTCTTACTAAAGTTAATGATTTAGCTTGAGAAGAATCTCCTCCTATTTAATTTTTTAACAACAAAAGCTTAAATGTTAGCAACTTGATTTGGATTTTGTTGTTTCTTAATTACTATGTATTCTCACTAACTCACATATATATAGTTAAAACTATTAAAAATAGTTGGAGTGGTGGTTAAGTCTTTCTCCCTAAAGTGATGAGCTCAGGATTCAAAGCATTCACCTCATCAATAAAGCTCCCTTAAGAATGTAATCTATATTCACCAAACATTTGTCAATAAGGTGCATAATTATTTACCGAAAAATATTTTCTTCACATCAAAACTTAGACACTATATATCAATATGGTGTTGAATGTATTTTTCTATTTTTTTTATCGGCAATGAATCTTATTAAATAAAATGTAATTAGAAGAACAATTGATATTCTTAATTAAAAAACTTGAGAAGTTAACAAACAAAAAGACAATTGGATCGATGCAAGATCCACTCCAAAAAAAGGAAGATAAAATATAAGTGGGAGAAAAAAATAAATACATACGGCGGTATCAAAATTTGGTATACGTACAAATAAAAGAGTTATATGTTTCTAATTGATGTGTTTTGATGAACTTGAAAGTTAAGTTGCAGAAGGAATTTCGGCAAAAGAGGAGGTAGCAATTTTGTTAGCATGGAGTATTGGACCTACCAGACACTAAGCCCCATAACTTGGAAGTATTGTTTGCTTACTTCCAATGTGGATCAAATTAAAGAAGTTGGAGATGATGATGATGATCTATAGGGACCAACGTGTCTATTAGAGAAATGCCAAAATATGAAATAAAAATTGGTCATAGCGTTGGACTAGCTAACAACCAAAGAGTTATAAGGTGATTTGATGATTATGATGAATGGTTTAGAAAATAAAATAAACAAGTTGTCAATTTGAGTCTAACTCATGACGAAATATTATCATTTTCCGATAAAAAGAAACGGAACTACCTAATAATGAAACACAAATTATCTCTTTCTTAAACGAGAATATAATGAAAAAAAATGCATTCAATATAATATTCTATACCTATATTATAGGATTATGAAATGCTTGCTCCAATAATGAATCATTGGTGGAGGATGCTCTGGTTCATAGTGGTTTGATCAATTTGATTTCTAAAGAATGAGGTAGTATTCGAGGATAAGGAGAGTAGCGTTATAAATATTTTGAACTCTATTAAAATTCGTTTGTGACTTTGGTTTTCCACCAATTCAGATTGTAACATTTTCTCCTTTACAAATTGGTGTGTAGATCTTTGGTCTTGTATTTTGGGCATCACTTGATGATGGCCTCTTTTGTTGTTCTATTTGGGTTGCACCCCTTATACTTTAATCCAATCACTTTGTTTATCAAAAAATAATGAATCATTGGTTTAACTAAATAACAAAATAAAATAGAAAGATTTTATTTTCTCTCCTCTAAGATATATGGCTCTTCTCAATTGAAAGATCTCATATATCGATAATTCATATTTTAGTTGACCAATGCCTAATTCTACTTATTTTGTTCTGAAGCAAAGACATCCACGAAGTAATTTGTCCTATTATAATTTTGGTTGTTTTCAGAATCAATTATAAATATTATTATACTTGTGTCCATCACATTTAGTTTTTCTACTAGAATTGTCCATAATTGTTGTAAATGTAACAACACTCCACGCAGGGATTTGTCAAATACCCTCACGTGTTGATGTCCGACACATATCTGACATAGATATGTTCGGATTCGCGAATGATACGTATTCATAGAGTATCTAAAAATTAAAATAATAAAATAAAATAAATAAATATTAAGACACTATCCGATTCGTTTTCAATAAAATATAGGATATATGGATTCATTTTCAGTAAAGTATAAGATATATAGATTTGTTTCCAATAAAACATGATAAGATAGATTCTTTTCCAATAAAACAAGATAAAATAGATTCGTTTCCAATAAAACAGGATAAGATACATCCGTTTTCATTAAAGTAGGATAAGATATATTTGTTATGGAGGGCAATGATTTTAGGATAGATTCATTTTCATTAAAATATGATAAAATATATTTGTTATGGAGGAAAACGATTTTAAATTTCCATTATATTTTTTACTTTAGATATTTTGATTTACAGTTATAATTTTATCATATTTTATGTGTTTTTATTATTTTATACGCGTATCCCTCAAAATATCATATCCTGTATTTTGGAAAAATGTGTGTCGACATATCAAATACGTATCGTACCCGACACACGTATCAGTATCTGTGTTTCATAGAATCTCCAACTACCATAATCATATGTATCAGCTAGCTAGATAGCTAGGGACATCCCAGCAGAAGAAAAGTAACACGAAAGATATTTGATAAAAGTGAAGTGGAAACCTCTAATCATTCTCCCATTTGGGGTACAAATATTCAGCTTGTTAGCATATAAAGTATTCTTGTATTAAAGTCTATCCTACTTAGCTACTACACGATACCCTCAAGATTCTGATGATTAATTTATATATATTTTTTCTGCCTCGTGTTGTTTAACTAACAGCTAGAAGATATAATGCATGTGCATTGCAAAGAATCTCATGGATTCTTTTTATTATAATTTTTTTGGGTACAGAATCTCATGGAATTTGATTCTCTTGATAGTGCTCTTGTTTTGATTCCCTGGGACACAATGTAGTTGCCCTGACAGAGCACCACCACGTAATGATGTTAATTGCAATATATTTCATGATAGTAATGCTTTTCCAATAAATGATATTAATCTTTTATAAATTTGATGCTGAACTTTCGCATAAGAATCATTTTTCTGCCTAACTAGTATATTTTCATTTTTATGCCAAACAATATTAGTTCACCAGAATTCTAGATATTATTTCCATTATTCCTTTTCTTCTATTAGCAGCCCATTATGCATGATACTTTTATTTAGTAGAGTATGATGATATATGTATATAGTCTTTTTATCACAATCTCACAGAGTCTATTTCTAGGATTTAAAACTCATACATCCGTGTTACAAGGCGATTGCGCCAATGCGGAATGAGAAAAATGAAAAAATATTGAAGGATTCTCTCAAATCGATCACCTGAACAATGTAAGGAGTACTTAATTGTGAGGAGAGTAGCACAAGCAAGCAATACCTAAACAGAGTAGCAATTATTGGTCGTGGTGTTGACAAGGTTGTGGAAATAACGTACGGCTAACTAATACTAATAATGTGATGAGCTAGAAACAGAGGACATCGATTGCAAAAGCAAACACCACAACATAAAGTAGTGGAAAGTGCAATTAATTGATCTACATTCAACTTTGCTAGAACCTTTTCTAGTTAAATATTCCTAATAAATTTTCTAATCATCCAAACTACTAAACATTTAAAAAGTATTGATTTTTAAAGATATTAAATCTATTTATTTTTTACTTAATAGTATAAACATTATTAAAGAGTATACACGTGTCTCTCCACTTAAGCATTCTAATCATTAAGACAATCAGTATGATAATTAGAATTATTTTTTATGTCTTACGGGAGAATGAGATGGAAAAATGAAATAAAAGAGGTAGAATACACTTGAAATAATCATTTTTGATAAATGCAACAATTTTATTGATATAATCTTACTTGGGATCAACTCATTCTCACTTTATTCATCGAAAACTGAATAAGACCTTCTCTAGTAAAGCTTGAATGTGAGGGGAGATAAATATATATGTTTTAAATTTATTTAATTCTAAAACAATAAAAAATCTAGACTCTTAATTTTTTTAGTGTTAGTATTAGAATCTATGCCTACTTAAAAACTGCACCCCAATGAGAATAGCTCCTTCCAAAAAAATAAAAATAATAGAGTTAAATTATAATCCTTCTTTTAAAATATGAATCATCTTTATTTGTAATTTCCCAAAAGTGTCATTCCTCCATTTCACCATATACTCACTCTTCAACATTCCTAGTCCCAAACCTTTTTCATTTTTGTTGGGAGAGTTCATTTTCGTCAGTTATTTTTCACTTTTGATTAAGTTGTGTCAGAAATGAAAGAATATTTACGACACTAGTTATTAGAAAGACAATTTTTGAAAAAAAATAGTCACGTCCAAATTTGGTTGTCATAAAAAGATTTTATATGTCGACATTGGTTAGTCAGAATGTACGATCCTTCCCAATATTCAAATTTTGGAAGTTAATTTTATTAAAGAAAGAGGTCTAAAATTATACGTTATGATAAATCATCATCGAAAGTCAAAATTAATTGATAAAAACCTTATCGAAAATGAGAATCAAGAGGGACCTAAACAAGGTGTGTGGAGTTGTGGCTTGTGAGGAAGAAAAGAGATATGAGGTTGAAAGAAGAAGGAAATAGCAGAGAGGGTATTATGGGGTTTTCAAAATAAATAAATAAATAAAGAGGTTCATATTTAAAATAGGGGTTTATAATTGAACTCCTATTAAATAAAACCATGATTTTAGCAATAGGCAAAGGGAAAACCATAATAAATAATGACTCTAATACCATATTTTGACTCAACAATAATATGTTAGGCTTCATCCACATACATGCTTTTTTTATACCAAATTCTTCTAGATATAACACTTTTATCATTTTCTAAAAAAAACTAGCACTTACACACTTATGGTGTGTCCAAATTGTCTACAAAGTAAAGAATAAAGAAGATGCCTTAAGTTATTATTTTCCCTCTTGTCACTAGGTCCTATGTTGCAAAGCATAACTTTTTACAGCTAAAAGGAAGAACAATTTGGTCACTAAATTAATAAAATGCTGCTGATCAGACAAGAGAGTTAGCGAGGAGAAAAAATTGCAAGTTAAAAACACATTGTTATTTATTTCATATTAGGCTTCCCACAGAAACCTTGTCAACTTTTTGAGAAGGTGTCTTTGTGACAGAAATGAGTCACAAATGATCTAATTTTGATTCTCCTCATTATAGTGGTGTCTTTGATTCATTTACATAATATTGTAGAAACAAAAAAGACCATATTGTCAAATAATTGAATTTCTACCAAAATAAATATCCTCGAATATTATTAGGCAGTGACATATATAAAGCATCCAATATCAAATAATCCGAAAGATAACACGTGTTTATCATTACCATTTCTTAGTTTAACATCTTTGATGTTACTATATTGGGTGTTCTTTTGAATTGGTTTTATTTTTTATAAATGGAATCTTTGCTTTAGTAACTATCATTTGATAAGTGTCTCAACATAAGAAAAAAAGAAAATACAAAGAGAGAAATAATTAAAAGATAATAACATGCAATATGGCACTATCATATTATTTGATTTACATTATACTTTCACTTTTACATAAACACATAATAAAAGGAGGGAAAAAAACATGAAAGGCACATATGAAAATGAACTCAGTGAAGCAGACATTGGGAAAGATTTTCACTTCACAAAATCTTTCTTGAACTCTTTCTGACTAATTATGAAAATTTATAATGCAAGTCCTAAGGGACCTTCATTCATGATCTTGGTGCTGGTGGAGCAATATTCCCAGCCCCTTTCTTTAACATGTTATCATTGATCTCAATGCACTCCAAAATTTCGGACCCTGATTTTGTACCATCCTTAATTGTCAATTCTTGACCTTCTTTCCCTAACTCTGTAGGACGGTCTTTGCTTTTGCCCCATACCACAGTGTAAAGTCCCAAGACTATAAGAATAGCTCCAAATATACTGTAAATTAGGAAAATACATGACAAGTTAATCAGCTTAAGAATTAAACAATAATAAATGTAAATTATTTTTTTTAGGAGATATGTTACTTGATTTAATACATACCTTCCTAGATGAACTTTCTCAGCTAAGACAAGAGAACCTAATGCAGCTGTAATAATCATACATAGAGGACTGAAAGATGTCACAAATACTGGTCCACGTTCTCTTGTCACAACTCCTTGTACATAATATGCCATTCCAGAACACACTACTCCCTAATTATTACAAATTTTAGTGCAAATTAATTAGGATTCATCAAACAATGGTTTTAATTGTGAGTTTAATTAAAATAATAGAAAAGCTAATATATATATATAAAATGATTAAAAAACTAATAAAATAATATGCATAAAAAAGGTACTCACAGAATAAACACAAGCAAGGAGCCTTGAGTCCCACCCTATGGCCCAAACGCTTAAGTCTCGTTCAAATATAAAGGAAGCAATTGAACCCTCAATAATACCCATCACACAAATCCATGCTGTGAGTGAAAGTTCTGCTGGGTACTTCTTCAAAGTGAATGACTATAAATTCAACAAATAGTAACAACAAGTGAGATTATTAATTAGTCCACAAACACTTAAAATGAACATATTTTAGGGTTTTTGACATATAATTTACTTAATTAAAATAAATGTTCATGTGCATATATGGCTTGGTAGTTAACTCTATATAGTACTTACTTGCAAAATGAAGAAACCAGCCCAACCACATAAACTTGCAATGAGCTCTAGTGTGCCGATAACTTGGTGTTGATCAGAGGGCTCGGTGGCCGTGGCGGAGGCGTGGTGGCTGATAGCTCCTCCACCCTTTATAATCCTAAAGGCAGGGCCTTTGTACAAAGTCATAACCATGGCTCCTGACACTGTTATTGCGGTTCCAATTAACTTGGCCACGCTGTGAAATTTTCTGAAGTTCACTTTCTCTAACCTGGTTAATAGAATAAGTGCCATGTCATTAGTTTCACTAGAATATTGAAGAAGAATTCTTAAACACTAAATTAAAAAAGAGAGAACTAAAGGAATGTGATTAGAAATGCATGTCTTGAAGGAAAAAATAGTTGTTGCTTAACCTACCTTGAATATACAATACTACAATAGTGTAAAATGTATGCACTGACAGTGTAAAGATTTATACACAATCAGTATATCATCCACCATTCATTTGCATTACTTTTATTTAAAAATTAATGATGATTAAAAATTAATGGTGGATGATGCAATGACAGTGTAAAAAATCTTTACACTATCAGTATATATATCTTTTTCTCACACTAACGATAGTGTTGGACTATATTGAATCAAATTTTTATACAATGAAAATGTTAGCTGATGTCATAATTTAAAAAAATAAGTTGTCATGGAGAAACTATATATTTAAGGCATTAAATTAAATGTGATGCTAGCTTTCCAATAAAGATTTTCCTTTAATCAATTTTTTAATAGTTTCAAGATAAACCTTAGGATAAACATGAAATTATGAATATTATAAAGAGATGGCACAAAATATACTTTTGTGATATCATTTGTCCAACTAGACCCCATGCTATGTAGTGTGGTTTCCAAATAGTTGGATTATATCATTCTATCTGGGAATGCAACTAGCCTTTTTTCCTTTGCGTAAGCACATAAGGTTCCATTCATTTTATCATGAAGTTATTGGAGCCTTACCTGAAAATCAGTGCCATAACAAAAGTAATGGCAGGCAAAACATTTATAGTGGCGGATGCAAACGTTGTTGAGGTCATCTTCATTCCCATGTTGTACAAGTTCTGATCAAGCACTGGCCTGTTTGATTTCATCATCAACAAAGTTATTAGCAATTATTAAGAGCTATATAGCCGCAAAAAAACAAAAACTATACAGAAAAAACTAATCTATAACTTTTTACATTTTTTCATGACAATATCAAAGGGAATAAGTTCTGATATTTAAAAAAATAGGCGATAATTATCAAGTGATTGTGAGATGCCAGTTACTACATTTAATAAAAATTTAAATATTTAATCAGATTATATGGATATCATATAAGTCCCCGCAAATGGGCTCATAAGAATTTTTCATGTCTAGACACAATAATCCATAACAGTTGGTAAATACATTATTTGTGGATGAATTTACACACATCAAAAGGTTGAAGAAGATTGCATTCACGAATATGTTTGGCAATAGTCATGGATGGTTATTTTCATCTATAGGATATGCATCCACTAGAAAGAAAGATGCAACAATTAGATTTTCTTCTATTATTATTATTTTGAGAATATATATATATAATTGTTCGTTTTAAGTAAGATGCAGAACATAATGAATAAGCAGCTACATTAATGAGGAAAAACATAATTGGTTAGAATTGATTCACAGAGTTTGTGTTCTCCAACAAACAAGAATATAGATTTTATGCATATAAATAAAGGGAGAAGTTATATTATATGCTCTGTTATTTATGCATGCAAGCATGCTGACTGATAAGGAACAAACGAAATGAATCATGCATTTGATGCTGCGAATATGTTTATATAATGGTCCGAAAATTCTTACTCAAGGAAACCAAGAGCCACTATCCTCAGGAAGATTGGGATTGTCATCTTTGGCCTTATCTTTCTGTAAAAATGGAGAAGCCAGACATAACCCTTATTGTTAAGCTCATGCTTGAAAAAATAGATAGTGCTAAATTGAACAACAAAAGCTGACACTTGAAAAATAGAACAAAATCTGTTAGTAATCGTGTAATGAAGTTGAAAATATGTTTGCATATTACTTGAGTCTAATTTACACGGAATATTTACATGGTGCTGGTGATTAACATGTATAGTGTGATGATACCATTTGCCATATACAAAAACCATAATTTTAATCCTTTTCAAAACAAAAAAAATGGTCAAAGTGAATTTCACCTATACAAATAAATGTTTTTCCCTACACACTCGACACAATTCTAACTACGTACAAACATTATTATCTTAAATATCTCATTTTTATACTCATATAATAAATTGATATGTAAGGGAATATTTTAACATGTGGCTTGCTATCATAATTAAAACCATAATTTTAAGGTCATGTTACAATTTTGATAGTCTTTATCATCATATAATAATTGTGATTGCACAGACATCTTTTCCATAACTCTAGTAAATGTAATTGTGGTTACAATCATAATCACAATTTAAAACCTTGTGTGAAAGAGGAGGAATAACAAAAGAGATATACCTTTCAAGGACAAGTGCAAATGGGATTATTAAAAGAGCAGCAACTACATGACGATACACGGAGAGTATCCAATGACTCATACCATGTTTAAAAGAAACCATAGTGATGATATACATTCCAGAATACCCAAACTGAAGGGACACCATAGCAAGGTAAGGCTTCAATTTACGAATCATGCTAATCTTGGCACTACCATTTTGGTCCTCCATCACTCTTAATTGGTCTCTCTATGTGCCACAAAACTCCTCTCTACTATATTTGAGTTGGGACTCTAATGAGTTAACTGGTGCGTGTCACTCAAAATTGGAAACGGCCTTTTATAGTGAAAAAAAGTAATGAAATGTTGCAAAGACTAAAGAAGCCCCAGTTTGAGGCAATGCGCCTGAACTTTTCCAAGGCACTAATTCTCTCTCTCCCTCCAACTTTTTTCACCCCAATGAGGATTAGCTCTACATTTCACCCTAGTAAATTGAAAAGTTGCCACATGCTTAAAATAAAAAAAAATAACATTTTTAAATTATTTAATGGGATATGATTGATTTGGGACATGAAAATAAGAAATTTTGGGGAGAAAATATCTTGGTTCCATGATGGCCAGAGAGATTCCCTTATCCATTTTGCAAAACAGATACATTACTCCATTCCTCTTATTATGTTTATAATATAATATATATGTCCTCTTAGAATTTTTCTTTCTTTTTCATGTGTTTGTTTAATTGTATTGGAAGTGGGAGATGTTCTATTCTATTGACTAACTAATAATGAACTTTTTGTTTAGTGCTTGGCAATGACGCAAGCAATTATGTTCCCATGTGGTGTTAAATATGAGTTGGTGCTGTATATGTGGACACCAATTAGGAAAGATGGATAGATGATTGAAAAAAAATCACTCGTCCGTTTCATTTGTGGTTTTACCTATAGATATGTCTGTTAACTAATTAGAGCATTTTTTAATGAATATTGTTTAGTTTTTTTTTTTACATTCATCCGATGATTAAAGTAGACTACGACTTTATGAGCACTTATGTGGGTATTTATAAATTATGCATCAATGAGATTTTTCTATTGGCAACAAGATTTGAACTAACAACATTATAAATTATGAATATTAACATGGCTAAGTATTGGCCCAAAAATATGAATATATTCTCAGTCACTCATCTAGATCCACATGCATATGCATATCATACAATCTGTAAATAGAATAGTTAAATTGAACATATAGAATCTCATACTCAAATCTTTTTGGAGTGAGATAAAGTAATGGAAAGTACTCAATAACAATATTCTTTTACCAAACTGTTGCTAAAATGTTAAATTGTTAACTCTTCAATAGAACCACTATTTTTACCCCTTAAAAAAAGGTATTTTTACCACCTTAGTTTATCTAACAAAATAATGGATTAATTGGTTAAGCTGGATTGAAAAATTACCGCATGTCCAGACTAATTTTAAATAATTTTAGCTCATTAATACTAATTAATAATTTAGATATGTTTGGAGTTATTAAACCAAACCCGACAATAAATTTTCACCACATTAAGTTGTTGATTTTTTTTAATACTATAAAGGATATTTCTTAACCTTTTAGTAATGAATTAATCATTTTTTGTGTGGTTGCTTCTCCCAACATGTATAGCTCCCAAAAATTGAAATTTATATTACTACACCAACATTTTATTGATATAAAGTCATTGATTTAAACCTACTCAAATGCATTTGGCCCTTTCTCATTTCTTTGTCCCTTATATAATCTCTTATCAGACATTCATTTTATTTCTATTCTAAGACCAACCCTATATTATGACAAATACTATCTGTGAAATTTTCTGCTTTTGCAGTATTATTTTAACTGATTATTAACGGTATAAGTTAATAACAAGAGTATTAATGATCTGTTAGGTATGTTATTCATCAAAAATTCTTATTCACCCGACATGGATGCTATACCGCACCAGGCCGAAATAAGTGAAGTTGCTGCTATATATTTTGACTTTGGTGGTGACCTCACGTCATGCTATATTCCTTTTAACAAAAATCAGACACCACAGAATCTGGGCTTGCTTGTTTGTTTTCAATAAAAAAATTCTTTACTTTATTAATGGAGTATAAGAGAACTTCAATCCAAGTATGTGGGTCTAATTAATAAAAATTAAACCTTAAAAAGAATGAAAAAATAACGAAAAAAGATAACTTAGATTTTTTTGTTTTACCTGTACAGCAATTTTAATTAATACAATGTTTTGGCATTGTATTGCATGTATGTCTCCAATGTTACAAGATTATCATTGATTTAGTTATTTCAGTAAAAAATTTCAACATTAATTGTGGTTTTGACAAATTAATGGCCCGATTTTCCATGGAGTCATTGCCAACAATCTCTAGCTTCTCTTCTCAAGGTAGTGTTTTATAGGAAGAGATTACATGTCTCCATGTCCCAAGCTAATTAGGAAATTCAATTCAATTAAAAATAAAAATAAAAATAAAAATAAATAAAAATTAATATTTTAATAATATTTTATGAAATTTGACCAGGTAAATATATAAATACATGAAAATTATGGGACATAGGATTCTCTTCCTTTTTATAGACCCAGCATAAGATTTTCAATTAATTCAATTAGGTAGACTAGAACATCCATTTTGAATAAGAATCATCTCCATTAAAGGTGATACAAATGATTGTTTATCCTAATGTTTCAAATAATAAAAATATGATTTCATGATAAACGAAATGATAAAATTGTAATTACATGTTGTCTTTTAAGTTTTATTGTGGAGCACTTGTGAGGATCCTTAGAGCAATCACATTGGTTGTTCTTAACAGAAATAAGAACATTCTTATTCTGTTCTCAACTGTGTCATTCTTATTTTCTATTTTTTGTTCTTAAATATGAATAATTCTTTGTCGTTCTTAACAAAAGGAAAGTGAGGAGATATAGATATTATGAGAAAAAGTAGATGTCGTGGAATCCAAATAAAATTAAGAATGATATTTGTCATTGTGAGAAGAAAAAAATATATGTTGTTCTAATTTCATTGGAAATTATAATAAATTATAAAATAATGGCAAATAATAACGAAAATGTTATTTGCTGGGGGAGATACTACTCATCCATTTTAGGAGTATAAGATCTATTCCCAAAAAATTACAAGATTAACATTGGTTTAGGCATTCCAGTGCATTGTTCATCCAGTCGGAATAACATTAAGTAACTCCTACAATTCGGGGTCTTATACAAAATCTCAAGATAATGATCTACATAATTTCTCATGCACAATCTCCTCACGATTCATACAGTTATATTCTCCACAATATAAGGACATATTTGGATTCAAAATTTTAAAGCATTATATTCATAATTCCACGCGTCCACTTATACATTCCAAATTATCCATTACTTATGTACAACTTCTCAACATGTAACCTGCTTTTGAAATTCCCAACAAAAGAAAGACATTGAACTTTAAGGAATATAGTAATGTTAATTCAAATCAATACTGAAGCAGTAAGGAGTTATAGATTGTTACAACAAGAGCCATGCATTACTCATGAATCGTTATATTGATTGTACACATAACGCTAGTCTCTAGGTCCAAAGTTTAATATGAGCTACGACTTAGACTTCTATTCGTTACTGGAGAAATAAGTTATGACAAAATGTACTAAAAAATTAAAAAATAATAACACTTGTGACTTTTAAATTTTATTGAAGTTACAATTTTAGCTTTAAAAGTATACTGCAAAATACAATTTGTCTCTTTGTCAATGAAGAAGAGAAGATTCTTACTCCTGAGCGACGTGGGAGTAATTGACAAGTGACATCTCAATTAATAATATGTGGATATGAGTAGCATTTGTTCTCGTAATATCTTTATCTTTTTATTAATAAAGTTTTCATTGTTAATTAAAAAAATAATAGCTGAGATTGGAGACACACATATAAATATAGGCATCGGCTCCTCTCTAGATCAGAAGAGTCTAGTACTAAAGAATTCAATATTAGACCCAAATTATACGTGGTTCCTAAAAAATTGATGGGTCTAATTTTTTTTTTAATTTTTCTTAATTAAATAAATAAAAACATATAAAAATATATTTTTGTATATTCGAGTATTAGAGAATTCATTTAATAAATATGATATTGCAATTATTTCTCGGTCAAATGGCTCAGCCATTTAATTTAAAGAAAGGAAAAGGCATATATATAATATGGTTGATTTACTTTAGGTTGTCTTTTCTAGCAAATTGCTGGCCTCATTGGATTTCAATTACACCACAAAATGGCATAATCATTGATCCCACTAACCTAAAATTATTGGCTGATGTCCAGTTTATATAATACCATTCCGTATAGAAGTTTGCTATAATTTGAATAAAAATTAATTTCTTTCTTCCCTTTTCTTAATTTAGGTAAACGTTTTTTGTGTGAAAAACTTGAGTTTATAGATTGCAAAATATTTAGGCATAGCTTTCCCTTTATGTTAACAACATCATTTTTTATTTCCTTTAAAGCTCAGTTACGTATATCCACTTAAAATTAGGCTGCCAGGCAAAAAAAGGAAAATGGATATCGGACATTAAATCATTTTCAGCTAATTATGAACGATCTGTGTTTTAAATTGTTATCGGCAAATATAATTGTGGTTAAAATATCATGATAGTGGTTAATAATTACATCATATAAAAATATAACATGATTATACTTAACAACAAACTATATTTTAAAAATCATGGATCAATTGCTTGCATACTTCATGATAATGTGATTATTGCTATTGGAATCTTAGTGGAAAAACTATCTTTGGATTTGGTGTAATATTTATTTACATATTATTAGTATAAATATTTGTATATATTTAATATATTATTTATTATTCATTTATATATTTGATGTTATTATTAGTTTAATGTGTAGTACATATTAGAGTATATCATGTATGAATCTAGATTATATTTGATGTTGATGCAACATGTTTAATGATATAGAGATTTATGAACTCCTCCAATTAATATATATAGAGGAAATATCTGTTTACACATAAGTTTTGTTTACACTAATTACATTCAGTATAAGTCATTCATTTTCTTAAATCTAATAGACAAAATGAGTGAATGTAATAAGTTATTTAAGATTTTTCTTTTTCTCTCTCATCATTTATTGCACCTACTCATTTGGTTCGTTAGATATAAGAAAATGAATGGCTGAAATTGAGTTTAATTAGTGTAACTTAACTTAAGTGTAAACAGATCTTTTCTCTATGAGGAGCCAATCATGAGAAAAAGATCAAATTTACTATATGTTACTTATAATCTCTCCTCCGTCTTTATGATAATGATGTTGTCCATAGATTAAACTTATTCTTGGATTGGATTTCATTTAATTGTCTGCAGCTCTATTGCATATGTTGGGGTAAACATTTTGCATAAATATATCAGCATGTTATTATGTACTTTGATTTAAGTTTTTTTTTTCTTTCTAAAGAGGTGAAATAGATCATGGTTTGCTAAAATTGCAAATCCCAAGAACTTTTAGAATGAGTGGAGTCGTCTTTTTTAAGAACTCTCACTTAAAATGCGACTATTTAAAACTTTATAAAAATGCAACTATTTATACATAAACTCTGCTGGCACGGAAGTAAAGGGATAAAGAACGTGCTGATTTTAGTTCATATGTTTTTCTTTTTAAGCCTTTCAGGCTTTCATTTTAACATTTTACATCCAAGTTAACAGTGATCACGAAAATCAATATTCAATGCTGACTCAAAATGGATGATGGACAATATACTTAAGAAAGAAAACATAAAGACTAAAATCAGTGCCACCCATAGAGTTAACGGAAATATTTTTAAGCCTTTTTAAGAAATTAGCTAATAGAATATATAAAGAAATGTACTATTCTAGCTTTTTGAGATGCACAATCATTCATCAAAGTTTTATAATAAACTAATTCTAACATTTCACTCTAAGAAAACAACATAGCTCATTCATTCAATATATATTTTAATATAGTCAATCATTAATAACCAAAAAAATATAGTCAATCATTAAGGCAACTCAAATTTTGAAAACTTCTTTCTGAATTTTTGTGAATAACATTCGATAATTAGCAACACATGCATTTTATTATTAGAAAAGTGATGCATACAAATTTGGAGAAGAATTAATGAATTTTATTAATGAGCAGATAATCAATTTATACAAGAGTTTTATATTGCTGGTAACCAAAGCAACTGAATGAAAAACCAAAAATAATTTATAATTAACTTAACTAAAATAACATATTTTTTAATAGGCATGTGACAAAAATAAACTCTCTACTACAATCCATTCTTCTAGAAGAAAATATATGGCTGCCCAAGGAGAGAAGAAATCCTTGGTGCGCTAATCTAATTTACTGGTGCGTCATGTGTCATGTCTGGTGTGTCAGGTGTGTCAGGCTTGATGCGTCATGCACCATGGTTGATGTATCTTGGTGTGCCAGTCTCTGGTCCAGGTGATGCGCCAAGAGTGATGCGCCTTGGTGCGTCAAGGCACTTTTTGATACGCCAAACTTGATGCAGCTGATGCACCAAGAGTGATGCGCCTTGGTGCGTCAAGGCACTTTCTGATGCGCCAAACCTGATGCAGCTGACTCGGTCAGAACCAATAATCCTGATGCGTCAATCTGGTCCTGATGCACCATGCTGGTGCTTACTCTGGTCTCATGATGCACCATGCTGGTGCAACATCTTTGAACATTGTAAACCTTTTTGACTGAATCATAAACATGACAATATTAGTAAATATCTTCATTATTTGTCACAACTATATGTTGCCGGTAACATTCTATAATAATTTTTGGGACCTCCTTAAATGACCAGAGCCTATTGCCTCAATTATCATAAGTCTGTGACGACACTAACCACTTACCAAGTGATTGTTTCAAGTTATAAAATACTCAAAAGAACTAACAACTCTTACAAAACAAACAAGGATCCATAACTTTCTAGATTTTCTTGGGTAGATCATCCATGCATGTTGTAAAAAAATAGTTTAATATATTGAAATGGAAATTTTAATTCAATTTGACAACAAATGTGTGGTCATGGATAAATTACAACATGAAATTCTGTTTTTCAATTTAGTTATACTATTAATAATTACGTTGGAAGCACAAAACTTTGGGCAGACATGGCCCAGGAATTAAAGTTGGTGGTTTCGTGTTTGGATTCCATCGAGCAATCAGAGGTTCGGGTTGGTGGAATTATACCATACATAATATACGCAAAACAATATAAAATAGATGTCAAATACTATACTAATAGGTGGAGGGCTAAAGAAACCATGGCAGTTATAACATATCACAATCCTGGAGTTAAAAGAAGAGGAAAATATTTCTTGAATTGTGTTTCATTGAATATCAAATGAAGATGCTACATGGTGTTTATTTCCCTTTAACGTTTTTTTAATATATGTAAATAAAGAATGCCAAAAGATAAGTTAGAAATGAAAGTAAATTAATATCAATGATATTACATGTGATATTCAAAAAAGAAAATGGTTGTCAACTTGTCATATTTCTTCTGATTAATCTATTGTGGCCATCTTCCATCTTTAAGAGTTAGTTTGGGAGTTGAATTTTAGAGAGAAATGAAGGAAAAAAGAAGGTTTGGGAATCATAAAATACACTTGTGAAATAACTCTCAAACCTTCCATTTATATTCTCTCCTCTCCAAAATCCAAAACTAACCCTAAATATTTTTAATTATCCAGTTATGATATGGTCACAAGTAAAAAGCCTGTAAATTTCATGTTCCAATGCATGTGGGGATGTGGAGATCTCACAACAATGACCAAATATTGTTTTCAAAGGTTTAGGCAGCCTTCACCCTGAGCTAGTTTTTAGGGGAATATGGATCACATGCATAAGATGATTATGTCTTTCCAATGGAATAGCACCAAAAATTATAAAAAATAATATATTTTGACTAGTCCAAAACACTATTAGAGATATCAATAACATAATATAAAAAATATTATTTTATGTTTTTAATATTATATTTAATCAAATAACACATTTTTATTAGATGAGATAAGAATGAGAATAAATGATTTTTATCTATCTTTTGTTAACTTGTAATTTTGTTACAAATGATTGGTTCAGTTGTGGGTAGGTGTCGGGATCCTCTTGGAACTTCTCATAATGGTATATTAATACATAGGCATGTACAAATAGATCTATACCTGCTTCCCCTTTTTTATATTGAGTCCATTTTATGTATTAAGCAATAACCCTTATGCTTTATCAACATATTTATTTGTTTATAAAAAAACTAAAGTATGTTAATTTATAAAACAAATGTACGCTATTATCTCCTACTTGTTTGTTGGCACTTGGCAGGTTTCCTGTAAAACAAAAGTACGTTAATTTATAAAACAAAAGTATGCTATTATCTCCTACTTTATCTCATTTTTTGTTCCTTCTCCCAACTTGATGTATCAATGAGACATATACCATAAATCCCTAGAAGTTTCATATCTTCTGTTTAGTATATTTCATATAGTAACTTAGTGGATTACTACTTTAACTATATATATTCGAATGCCACTAAGGAATTCCATAATGATTCTAGAGATAATGTCCAAAATTTGTATTTATCTATAAAAATACAAAGATAATTTATACAATTTACATTTGACGGCTTAGGAACATCGTTTATCATCGGTATCTAATACTAATAGTCTAATAGTATCACTTTTGGTTTTTAAAACATTCGGTATTTGAAGGCATGTCTTCCATACATAGATATGATGTAATATGCTTAAAATGTTGGTGTATCTTAAATTTTTCAACCATCCCGAACCCTTGTTGTCACTGTTAATTAAGAATCTTTTTTCCCCAACATACTTTCATCTTGTGTCAAAAATTATATATGCTTCTGTCCCATCCTTGCCCGCATGATTTTGTTGTGCCTATATTCTTCATGGATTTACATTTGGATCGAAGAGTTTAGGAAGTGGAAAAATATTGGCATCACTAGTTGGCGAATAAGACAACCATTGAGACTTTGCTCTCATTCTTATATGGCGCAACCTAATGCTCACACAACACTTTTATATATTAAGTCGTTGTAATATTTCGACGTGGTAATGTATGTTCACAAAAATGGCATTGTTCTTGAAGGGTGGACCTGTGGAATTTGATTCACAAAAATGGCATTATTCAATTAATGATGTCCTTACAATCTTTTTAGATATTGCAATCTTTTTACACTGATATCGTAAAATATTTTTAAAATATCAGTGCATATCATTATTATTTATGTGTAAAAAGTTAATGTTGAATATAATTATTAGTTACACATAAGAAGCAAGGTAGAAAATGAAGGAATTAACATAAACTACACATGTATCATGAGGAAATAATTTGAACAACTCAACTCTACATAAATATCTTGCACAAAATCTGTCACCACCTACTTATTTCATATGATTTTATTTTATTTTATTTTTGGTTTTTCTAAGTATATACCCATGTGCTTTTTCACACGAGTTCAAATATTGAATTTCATACTATATATATCAAGAATGTCTTTCGATCAAGTTAGTATAGTGTACCAAAACATTTGGAAAGTAACTTTTCTAATCATTAAAAAATATCCAAATTTTCTCACACCTCACACTCCTACACTTCAATCCTCTCTCATTGATTCTCAAATTGCAAATATGATAGTAGTTGGTACATAATGCTAACTTGATCCAGCAAAACCTTCTTCATATTATGAGCGGCGGGAGTATCTTAGTTGGACCAATAATGCTATAATTTTATTTATACAGTTATCTTAGATAATTTTGATATGTGCATAAATGAGACAAATTTTAACATGAAAAGTATATCAAATTGTTGGGTTTATTTAAGTGTGAAGTCTCACATTGGATATGCGGGGAGGAATGAAAGAGTTTATAAGAAGAAAAGACTCATGTAACTAATGTCTTAAGATTTTGGTTCAAGACGTGGTTGAAGACTCCCCGGTCATAGTCTGGTCCAACACAAATAAATGTTAATTCAATTTATATATAGATAATAGAATAAATCTAGCTAGGAAAATTATAGAAAAATCAATCATAAAGATTTGAAGATATATTCTCTACCTAATTTATAATATAATATCATTGAGACTTATGAATAATGAGTATCATTAATTCACAGCCGAGTTTATATTAAAGATCATGAACCTATGATTTAAATTAAAGAGAAGACTCTTAATCTTGCACATACTGACATACCTATTAGAGTAAATTACACTGAGATCCCCTGAGTTTTAGTGAAATTATACAAATCATCCCTTACTTTTCTAAATTTACACAAACCTCCCCTTATTCAATTTCTGAAATATTGTTTAAATCACTCTTATAATGTAGTGTAACGAACCAAAAATAATAAATATACATTAATTTGTATATTATTTAGACTTGTCTACACAATATATCATGTTTTGTTTAACTTAATTGCATTTATCACATCTTTTGTTTAAAAGATTACACTTATTTCTTATACAGGGGTGGTCAGTGTAATGAAAGTACAAGACTATGGGAGGTTTGTGTAAGTTTAGAAAAGTGAGAGGTAGTTTGTGTAATTTCACTAAAACTCAGGGGATGTCAGTGTAATTTACTCTATCTATTACTAATATTTTTGTGGGTATGGTACTTTTATCATCCCAACTCTTTACTAAATATGACAGAGATCAATTGTCTTGAATAATGTTTCATTTCCGGTCACGAGTCAATTAAAATAGTACTTTTTATTTTTAATTTTTTTTTATTCATATGATAATATGTAATTAATACAAGATAAGGAATAAAACATAATTGAGAACAAGTGATCTCTATCCAACTAAATGACGCTCCCTGCTTACTGATACCTGCCATAGATAGAAAATTGTGCAAAATATACATTGAGACTTTTCCTAGCCTTGCTAGTTGCTTCATGAGGCCGTGTTTGTACTTCAAAGATATTTCTCAAAATATAGTTTTGAAATCATGTCTCGGGTTGCAAGTCATGAGAAGCTTTAAGTATGAGTAACTGACATTTCTGCTTATCATTGAATATTGATGATTTAAGTGTTTAAACTTCATTTTTATACTTACTAGATTTGAATTAGATTTTGTATGAGTTCGGTACTAAGCAAAAGTGTACCAGTTAAGATAGTGCTATTATGGACTATATGAAATTTATTTAATATGGTGTGCCCAAAGTTCAGTATCTCCCTGCAGAAATGAAAGATTGCACCATGTGCAAAGAGTATTTGACACTCAGGGTAAGTGCATTGGTAGCTACTTGCTAGTACTTGAATCGGGACAGTATGACCCAAAAAATTCATATCCTCATATCACAAGTCAATCACATATTACCTAATAATATAAAAAAAATATTTTCTATTTTTATGATTTTTTTTTAATTAGAGGTACTATTTAATGGGATTGAGACACAAAAAATAGAACATGTTATCTTCATTCAGTAGCTAGTACTTGAATTCCTACTTCATAAGAGGACGAAGGTGTGACAATTCTAGCCAAGAGAACTTTCTCTTCGGAAAAGATTAAGGTATAGTGCTATTAAGAGACAACAAACATCTAGGTGAGATGATGAAACTAGTAATATAGCATATACTCAATTATAAAAGTAATTTGTACTGAAGTAAATTATCAAAACTAATCCTCATCATTCTTTTAGCCTCAAGAAAGTAACAAAAGGCTCATCAAACTCCTTGCAGGTGTAACCCATTAATACCCAATCATACATGAAAATTGATCCACAAGAAGAAAAACTATACACTGTCAGACTCATCCTATATTCTCTAAATCTTGAGAAAACAATTCAGTATGTAGGGAAGTGTTGTGGTAAGGAAAAGATAGCAATGTCTATATGAGCTTCTTCTTCCTAAAGAAACGCTTCAGATACCACAGTTGCAATCCAGAAACTGAAATGCAGACACCAAGAGACATGATACTGAACCATGCTACTCTACCATTTGTTGCTTCACTAACTTCCCTCATTTCTGCTTCCCTGTAGCAAGCAAAATATCCAATAATAGGAAGTTATAAAATGCATCAATCATAATCAATATAAACCCTCAGTATCATCATTGAAAGATATTGAAGTGTTAACTTAAAGCTTAAAAGAACCCCACTTCATAAAAGCCTCATATCTAACAGATAATTTTAACTGTCTGCATTGACACTTTCAGCACATCATTCATCATGTATGACCTTTACTTGAGAGCCACTAGTGTTTAACACGCAAATGGTGGATGAGATGTACTCAACTATTCAAATTGCGGACCACATCACGTGATGCGGCTGCAATATTGCAGTTGTAGTGACCGCCACAACCGCATCACATTGCAATTGTAATATGACACTGCATCAGGTTGCATTACAACTGCATCAGGTCACATTGAATTCAAAAATATTTTTTAATCACAGAAAAATTCACACTACAATGGCCACAATCCGTATTGCAACAACTATAATAACCGTAACCACAATTTGAAACATTAGATGTAATTATTCTTAAAGCAATCTAAAATCAAACATAACAAAGAATATAAGAGATGTACCTATTCTTCAAGTAAAGTAGATTCTCATGGATGGCATCCACAACTCCTTCAAGCTTCCTTAGCTCAAGTTCAACACCCTTTAACCAATGTCCAAAAAGCATATGACATCAAACAGTTTTGCATATAAAAATCTCAATTACATATTACAAAGGCAACAATTTAGAAAAGATGAAACTCATTTAGTACCTCAATCTTTTCTTTTTTAGCTACAGCCTCCCAATCCTTGGCAGAAATTCCAGTTCTCCATTCAAGGCTAACAGTTACGCTTCCTTGATGGTTACCTTCAACCCAAAAGCACGCCACATAGTTCCCACTCTCGGTAGTTGTAAATGCAAACTGACCGTGAGTAACATTTTGATTGTCGTGAAGATTATTTCCATAAGGAGATGTTACCTGGGATAAAAAACCACATAAATAATTAAAAAAATATGATTAATTAGTAAATATGAATTCTTTGCAGTACATTGAGCTATGCCATTATCCCACAACATTATAGATTAAGAACATGGAAGAAACATGGCCCTAAATAAGGGGAAAATTCAATTTTGACAATATTTTGACATTTACTGTAGTCTTAAATATAGAAATATAGAACTAAAGACACGATATATTTTGACTTCAATTTCATTATCCAAACTGAAATTTTCTGCTATCCTAATTATCAATTTTACCAGGGTACCAAATCTAGCATAAAGTTTAATTAATCACACAAAAATCTTAAACTAACATAAGTTAAACCTTGGCAGAAAACAAAGCAACAAATGAAAGTAGCTAATAAATCTAGATCAGCAAGCTGAAACCAAAAAGTAGGAAGAATAAGGTGTGAAACATACCTTGGCAGAAATAGTATTCAGCTGGTGACCCTCAGTATCATCAGCCACAACATAGTAATCAGCTATAACTACAACGTGTGACTGGATTTCCTCGGACAAACACTTAGGTCCTGAAGTTGGTATGGTTAACCATATGGCCTCAGTTTGAGGGAGCAGAAAAGTGGTTAAGGACAACAACAAGATCAGGAACAGAGTGATTGGAGTTTCAGATCTTAGGTTCATGTCTTTGGCCATTACTTAAGGTTGACCTTATTTTAATCAGATTCTATGAAACTTATGGGACTCAGATCTAAGTTTCTTAATTATGTATAGAAAGAAAGAAAGAAAAAGAGGCAGAGGAATAAATGAAGAATAGAGAAGCTACTGCTAGTATTATAAGGGTAATAGTAATATTGATAATAATCACAAGTATCGTATTTATGTAACTCCAATTTTACTTGTGCATCTTTCATAATTAGAAAATAAAGGAATCAAATTTAGAATAACTGGCATTTAGCAATTGTTTTATATCTTCTTAGTGCCTTATTTATCTGTTTTAGTAAATTTTATTGTTGTAATAGTGAGACTATTAAACCTTAAAACAGTTTTATGATACATTTATTAAAAATCATAATCGTAAAAAATAGTGACAGCAACATGGTAACTCAAGTGCGCTCTTATTTAGATTAAATTTTAATATCGATTATGGGTGAAATAAACTCAATCACTCATCATACTCGAATCAATATATCCTCTACAAAATATATAGAGGCACACCCTTTGTTGACATTTGTTTGCGCCTAGTTGTTCAAAAGATTTGTTTGAAGCCCGAGCTCATATGAAATTGGATCGGCTAATAAAAAGTTGGCCCAAAATATAGTGAACCTGTTTTTTATTTTGATAAATAATGAGGCCTAAGCCCAAAGAGTTTTTGTGCATATATTGGTATCGGAACCACTTCAGAAATGTAAATTATTGCATAGACAACTATCAAACACTCAATCATCTATCACTAAGGATAGGGTTGTTGATTCCAGCTGAATACCCAGCCATACTAGGAAATTTCACGATATCCTTTTCTCTGGAAAAATACAGTGGATTCTACTTTACTTTTTTTATATTTTTATTTTCATATGTTGGATTTGATTCATATAGACAATCATATGAAGTCATCGTCACACCCATATGGATTTTGCCTCTTCATCCACCCACAAGCTTTCAAATTTGAAATCTTTGGCTGCAATTTCGCCAAACCCAAATCATGTGTCCCAAAAAACCATGTCCCTTTCTTATCTCTTCAGAATTCTCATCACTTGTCACCTAGTAATTATTCATTATTCATTTCATTAAAAAAACATGAGCCCTCAGCTCTCTAGTTCCAAATGCATGCATGCAAGCATAGATGTGGCCCCTAAGATGAGTGAAGTCACTTACTATAGAAAGCCTGGGCTACTCTATTTCCCAGTTGTGGCCAAGTGCTATCCAATCTAATTGACCCTACAATTCTCGCTGGCAGCATTATATGGTTGTCTCTTTCGTGGGTTTCTTTGTTAATTGTCCTTGTCTCATGGGTATGGTTGTCCTAAGCTTAGTACAGAGAAGAATCGGCTGTCCAAATGGTGTCCCAAACTCTATTCCGAACTAATGATATTGAAGTAATAATAGGAAAATATGTATTGAACATTTAATTTTTTAGTTGACATGATATACTTTTATTGGTCCGAGACAAATTAGAAATATCATTTGGGACAATAAATCTTTATCTGTTTGTTAGAACCTGTTAGGACAGAAAAGAGTACAGTTGCAGTACACTATGAAGATCGGTACAACATGCATTCATGAATCTGAATTTGTGGTAAAGTAGTTCTTGCTCGACCTCTCATGCTAGCTACAGTTTCCCTCCTCTGGTAATTTATAATGGGAAGGAGTACTGCTGTGTTGGTTTAGTGTAAGACAATCTTCTTAATCCCATTTCTATTTTTGTTAGCTGATGAGAGACTAAATTGTATGATGAACACCAATGATTATATTTTGGCTTTAAATTTTAGAATTGAGAACGGGAATTTATTTACCATAGTAGTAAGATGCTAAGACAATCCCATTTTAATTGGTGATGCTACTTGGGTTAATCTATGAGGAAGCCCAACTTCAAAAAAATTATGAGAAAGTTTAAGTCTGCAATTAATGAAGGACTCATAGGAATAGACATAAGATCGTGCCAAATCAAGCCATGATTGTATCACGAACAAGTTATAATTGTGTCAGGAGGAACACGCACCAGCCGCATTAGACACCAAGTGCATCATGCATAAAGTGCACCATGTTAAAATGGTAGGAGGAATGAAAAAGATTTCTTGATGAATCAAGAAAGATGAAATAAAAGAGTTTTATTCATTGAATATTGAATAGATTGCTAACAAAATTACATTGAATCATTTATATAAAGGATAGAAAAACTAATTATCCTGACTAAACTAATTAACCAACTAACCAATGCTCAACTATTTTAACATTCCCCTGCAAG
>NC_032023.1:17204027-17206904 GCF_001865875.1 Lupinus angustifolius
CTTGAAATCTGAATGTGAAGCAATCTGACGCTTAACCACCATAGGGCAGAAGCAACTTCATCCAAAGCTTAACCATCTATTTCGATAGAAGCTTAACCAACCAAACCAACCATAATGGATGAAAGAGAGAAAATGGATTTGAATTTCGATCCTAATATACTGTGCTTCAATGATGTAAAATGCACATCAAAGTATTGTATGTTTAATGAGAGAGGTGTAAAGAAAATAGAGTAGCAAAGAAAAAAAAACATAATATGGGATAAATGATAAAGAATATGAAAAGAACGTATGTGCACCAAAGCCAAGACTTTTCTGAAAAATCAAAACCATTAGCCGGGTCAAAGGACTCAATGAACATCGGGTGCACAAAGCAAATGCCAAGATTTTCACTTTTGGATCATATATGCATGTCCTCGGAATAGATATAGACACTTTACGTAAACATGATTCCAGAGATGAAGACTTCTTTATTAAGCTGCAATGGATGCTATCCGAGATGCTAGAAGTAATAAAAGAGTTGCACTTTATTTCTTGGTGAAGTTCTTGAATGAGTCTTGATAGTCCTCTTTCTTATTAATTCTTGATGATATAAACTTGATTGAGCATTCTTCAATATATGATGAGAATTTAACCTCGAATGGATCAAGGAAGAAGAAAACATAAAGGAAGAAAGAATGAAGGAGTTCTTTGTTTGAGGGTTCTGAATATGATGATGAATTTCCCTTGATCAAACTCCAATTTCTTCTCACTTTGATGATTAATGAATGATGATGATTCTATCTTGAATCTTGGAACGGTAAAAGCATAAGCGGAAGTGATCAAAACAATAATTATTGCTCTGATACCATGTTACGAAAGGGAGCAGCCATGACAATGCTCTAGAACCCAAGAAAGATAATAAAGAAATGCTTGAAGAAGAAAGAAAGAAAAAGAATGAACAATGAGAACAAATCTTTGTTACACTCAATAATGATTCTTATTGATTATTCTGAAAGATGAATACAATAATTTATATATACATCAAAAGAAGAAAGGACTTAACATGGAAAACAAAAACAAAAAACTAACATAACTAACAATCTCAACAAAAACTTCCAATAGCCTCCCTCAAGCTGGAGAGTAAATGTTAATGACTCCAGCTTGAAATCTTGATTTGAAGCCATAACAATGTGATGGATTGGAATCTCAATCCTAATGTGATTGGATTCTCAATCACTTGATTATGTTCTTGGTCAGAAATCTTGACCATATTTCTATGGAATCTCATGGTTCTACATTGTTGAAGCTTCATGGTTGTAAAATACACACTATGCTTATGTTGTGTATGAAAGAGGTAAGAAGTAGAGTAGGATTGAAATGATGCAAGTTGGTGAGTTCTTGGAGTTCTTGGATGTTCTTGGAAATACATTCAGTCTTCTTCATCAAACAAAACGAATGTTGTAAAACTTCTTGCAAGTCTTATTTAGGATCATATAAGAAAGTGTTGTTGTTGTGGTGTACAATTGCAATTATTGATATGCTTCTTCTCTATGATTTAGGGGCAGAAACTTGACTTTGTCCAACTGCATGACCACTTGAGTAAAGCCTTGCCTTGGAACTTGTGTTCCTTTATGTTTAGTGGCTAAATATGTATTACCTTGGGTTATTCCATGCTCATTATGTCCATGCTCTTCTTGATTATGGTTGGAAGATCCAATTTCTTGCATACGTGACAGCCCAAGAATTCCACACGCAAGCATTTCTTCTTCTCCTTTCTTTGTAATAGTAGTGCAAACATCTTGTGAAAGAGTTTGGACTAATAGATGAAAATAGTGTAATATAAGCATAAGCGGAAGCCATTAAAAGCATAATTAATGCTCTGATACCATGTTAAAATGGTAGGAGGCATGAAAAAGATTTCTTGATGAAGCAAGAAAGATGAAAGAAAAGAGTTTTATTCATTGAATATTGAATAGATTGATAACAAAATTACATTGAATCCTTTATATAAATGATAGAAAAACTAATTATCCTAACTAAACTAATTAACCAACTAACCAATGCTCAACTATTTTAACACACCAAGCACTGGATTAGGCCGAGCGCATTAGCACTAAGCATAGGACAAGGCTAGGTGCAGCATCAGGAACAAGGTGCATTAGGTCAAAACACAACACCAAGCATAAAGGAGTCATCTGGGCGCATAAATCAGGTTGGCTCATGTCAAGACCAAATTCCATGAACATCTAAAAGAATAGATTTGTAGCATAGCAATTCTTTTACAAACAAGAATATGTTATTCCAAAGATCATTGTTCTTCTTTTACACGTGTCTTTTTATTTATTGTAAAGGTGGTTAGTTAGACATTAGAATTTAGTATTCTACTTGCTTGCTTTATAAGCTACCTTTTGTACACTATATAAGAATGTATTTTTAATGGATTTGATACATAATCCAATACAATGAATTTGATTTCTTTCACAATTGATTTCCAATAGCAATGTAGTGACTATCAAACATGCAATTGTTTTTTGTCCCAACCTTTGTAAGTACAAATGGAGATTATATATCTTCATTTTTATTACATTTGATCTCTTTTCAATTAATAAGTAGCACTTAAATAAAAAGAAAATTCATAAATACAAAAACTAATATTTTTATATTATTTTGTGAAGTTTGATTGACTAAAACAGTAAAATATGAATATTTTGAGACAAATGATCATTACTGTATGAGTACCAATTATATTACCCTATCTCAAAGTCTCATATTAGAGTGTCAACCCAACATCCCATTATTTTATTAAAAATAAAATGAATTTAAGACTATCAATAACATCAAAGTAAATACTCCGGATCCCTACCTTTAGATAGAGTTAAAAGGTACGTGTATATATAT
>NC_032023.1:17206910-17243917 GCF_001865875.1 Lupinus angustifolius
TATATATATATGCATCAAGCTATACCCGTACAAACATTAATAACTTCAAAGCATCCAAAGATACAATAACTCAACAACTCACCCAAACTTCGAAATTAAAATAGAGGTGATTCAATAATGGTGACATGTTATTTAGTGTCATGAATACTCTAATTAAGAAATTCAAGATAATTTTTCCCATTCAAAATGATGAATTCATTTATATTAATAGTCAATATCAATGAAGTATTAGTCAAATAGCATAAGGTTTTACTGAGTTCCTAAGTATCATACTATGTTAATGATTAAATATTCAATTTATGAAAGTAATACTTGTTAAGATGAACAACTATAGATATTGAAAGATATATTATTTATTTACCTATAAGAATAGAGAATATCTCTGATTATACAAAATTTTATGATGGAATATTTTTTATTTACTTGAAACATGTTTATAGCACCATGTAAGAGAACTCTCTCTATAGATAATTTTGTAAATATATATTACCTGCCCACGTTTCGATTTTCAGAATTCAACTATTAATTGTAAGTCGAAGAAGTTGTACCCTGGTTAAGTTCACATTCATGGTAGGTGACAAGAGGTAAAAAAATATTAAAGAAGGTCTAGCTAATCCTGCAAATGGATAATAAGTGAAAACCCATTTGCAAAAGATGAAGTTTCCTTCTAACTTCCAATAGACAGATCCCTTGCTTCCTCTCTCAGAAAATTTGATGGATTTTGCAAAATCCTTAACCAAATCGAATGCAACTTGCAAGAGCATGTGAGAAACATTAATAAATAGGCCACAAAATATCAAAGAGTATAGAAAATTTATTACATGGTATTAACTAATGATTTCAATTATATCTCTAACATTTATGATGTATTAATAATTTAAAATTAAATTACTTTAATCAAAATCAATCATGTGGTTGAAAATATTTCTCATAAATCATGTAATAATTTCTTAAACAATGTCATTATTTATCTCCAACCCAAATATAAATGAGTTTAAAATTTATACAATATTAGTGTAATGTTTTTTACATTGTCGACACATTATCCATTATTAGTTTATTTTACTTTTGTTTGAAAGTCAATGGTACTTATCATATGAATGGTAGATAATTTGGTGATTGTATAAAAAATATTTACGCTATCAATATATATATTAAATCTATTATAAATTCATTTCAAATATATTTTGGTGGACAACTTTAATTAAAAAATGGCTGTTTTGATTGAGAGATTCCTTGAAATTTGATCTATATTCTGTGTGTTCCTCCTCCCAAGTCCCAATGAACTATGTAACAACATCAGAAGGAAGAAGGAAAGAGGAGAGGACGAGTACGGATTGACGACACTATTCTAGTATTCTCTTCACACATGCATTTTGTCATTGTAGAGTGCAATCGTGAAAGTTAATTTATTATTATTAATCACTTTTCGTCTTATAATTTATTCTCAATTGAAAATAAAGGTACATTCATTTAAAAAAATTTATAAATGACAGTGTTACCTATAATGATTGCAATATGCAATAACATAGACAAGCATGTGCCCAAAAAATAACATTCACAAGCTTGAAGCCCGAAGGAAAATAATTTATTAATGAGTTAAAAGTTAAAACTTATAAGAACAGTTTGGATGTGTTTAGTAATATGATTCCGAACATATAATAATTTCTTCATTACATTATAATTGTAAAACAATTACTCTTAAAATTGTCATTCAACGTGCTTCCGTACGTTGTCTATGTGAACGCAGTAGAATATAATATTAGATTCAACGACGAGTTATAATTGTCGTAAAAAGTAGACATTTAATAATATTCGCTTTAGTAATTTTAAAATATTTTAAATGAACTAAGCGTGCTTTTTATGTGAAGATAAGTGTGCATAGAGTTTTTCTCTTTAAAAGATTAATATAATTGAATTACCATGAATTTAGAACTTGAAATATGAACAACCCACACTAATTAATCCCCTCAAATGTGGTAACATTTTGAAGTTTGACCGATGTGAAAATCAACCTCGACCCCACTTAGAAAAGAAATCGTTACATGCATATCCTCCGGCATGTGAGTTATGGGCTGGCATTTTTCCCAAAGTAAAAAAGAACCAGTTTGCTTTCTACCGTACCCATGGAAATATTCCATTCAAAACTTTAAATCTGAAGGAAGAAAAGTACAAGTAGGAGGGACAAAGATGGAGTGCATAAGTCAACATACACAGGCGTTAGCAACTAATTGTTATTACAAAATATTTGGTGTATATTGATAGTGATGACGTATTTCTAACTGTGTTTTTTCGACCAATTAGAGTGTTATGTTTTGTTTTTAATTTTTTTGTTTATATGACAATATCTCATTAGTCATAGAGAATGAAATACTATTGAAAATGAATAAGAATCTTCTTTATTAATAGAGAGATAAATGATTGTTTTTCATCATATTTTTAATAACAAAAATGTGATTTGATAGTAAATAAAAAATATAAAAGTGTTATTACATATTATCTTTTATGTATTATGGAGTGACATTTATCTCTCCACTAATTAAAATGATCCTCATTCGGAATAGAGAATAGAATATAGTTGAGGACATGCGATACATTTATAGAATTATAGTAAAAATGCATAATAAAGCATCTGATTTTATTCGGATGATAATAAAAATATGAAAATACGAGGCTTAGTAATAATAAAATTATGTAAAGCATCATTCTGTTTGTACTTTAGTCAACTAATAATAAATTAATAAATATTAAACTCATTATGGTTGAGACATAAAATTTAGTCAGATCAAATAACAAATGTTGTACTTTAGATCAGAGAGAGAAAAGGGTTACAGTAGCATGAGGAAATGAAAGGACATGAAACGCGGTTTTGGAGCTGAGTACAGAGAAGCAACAGCTGTGTGATTGAAAATGTATATGCAAATGGGTTTAGTATCAGAGACTGCGCGTCTTGTATATTATATACATTAACATATATATATATTTGGAATGAGTCTATATCCTAATATTTTACCTTCCAACTTTCTGTGCATAACAGCTTAATGCTTGTAATAGCATCAGCAACAGCAGATCCTGGAACCTGCCTCTTAACTTGGAGAATCCTATGTTTCTCTCTCACTATATATGTTATTGTTAAATCAATATAAAATGTTGCCTTCCACAAACATTTACCAGTTACAACTTATAATAATGTTAACGTGTCAAGGTGAAAATATATATTCAAATTGCCCTTACTTTTTCAGTACATTATGAGGTTTTATTTGATTTGATCTGTAAAAAATAATCAAGGTGATGACTTATGCACAAGTCAGAGCTAAAACAGACAAGAAGATTAATGTGATTTATTTTCCCATCTTTGATTGGGCCATAGGATTCAACTCTAATGCACCTTCTATAGTAACAACTTTTTATAGGATAGAGATTACCTGTGGGCCTTACTGTCCTACTTTTATTGTCTCAATCCAATAAAAATATGACACTTAATTAAAAAAAAATATAATATTGATGTACTGACAGTGTAAAGAATTATATATCATTACTGTATCATTCACCATTCATTTGGATTATTTTTTCTGAAAAGTCAAACATAATTAAAAATGAATGATAGATAAAATACAATAACAATATAAAAACTCTTACACTATCAGCATATATATATATTTTTCTCTTAAAAAAATATAGAAATATAAAATTATGATTGGTCAAATATATTAAGATATATTTGTTTTGAGACTGAAGATCTTCGTTCCTTGTTCTGACAGACAGTGGTGTAGTTTTGAAATTTTGGTTCACTTAGCTGTCCTTATAGTCTTAGTCATCTGAGTAATTAACTATCCTGAATAATTCCCAACCAGAAAGTCTTATCAAATTATTATTTTCTACTGCCTTTCAATGACTTCCCCTTCACCTTCAGCATTACATAATACCAATATTGACATAGTGATTAACAATTTTATTTTTGAAACTAGCAAGTTTTTATGTAACTAGTTAGAAAAAATTGTTGGGAGATCTCTGTATGACTTAAAAATATTCTTCTATGAACTAAGTGAAAATAACATATAAGTAAGTTTGACATTATATAAGTGAAAGAATATTCTTTAGGTCTACGTGTTTATTCACTTGTACGTTTTTTAATTCATCAACACTTTTATATAATATGAGATTTTTTCTTCACATTTGGAATACCTAGCAAAAAAAAATATAACCTCTTGAATACAAAAGTTTTTCTATACCACAAGGAAAGTGAGATGTGTTTCAAAGTGTTATTTAAGTAAATAATATCACTAATTAGTATAAAATAATTTGTATACTAATTTTGTAAAAGAATACATAAATACTCAACAAGTAACCAAAATCTGCTGGATAACAAGTGAATATATATACGCACAATTTTTACTGCTGCTAAATGATAAGTAGCTTAGATTAATAAATTAGCAAAGCCACTATGCCACAACTAGAGTTGGTAATTTGAGCTGCCTAACGAATTTCAGGTTTTATCGGATGGACTTTAAAAATTCAGTGGTTATTCGGGAAAAGAAATGATTTTCTAAGTCAAATATTAAATTTTTAACATAAACATACCAATAGCACAGTCAAATTTAGGCTCGATGAATTAGGTCTATCGGGGAGTAAGAGTGGAAACAGGTCAGATCGTCTATTAGAGATCTATTACCTGACCTATAATAGGTTAGGTTAGGCCAGGGTTTTTTCACGAACAAGTCAGGCTCAGACTTTCTAGAAAGCCTATTTAACTTAAGAGGTTAGACTTTAGGCTACCTAAAAGACATATAATTTATATAAAAATATTAATATAAAAGTATAAAAATATAATTTAATTAGAAGAACCTAACTAAAAATAAGAATATAAGCTCATTAAAATATAGATATGGTAGCCTATTTCATGAGCATATAGTATAATAGGTCTTTAAACTTGCTAGGCTAGACCAGACTTTTAAACAGGTCAGACTTAAGATTTGTTTTTTTTAAATAGACTAATAGATCAGACTCAAACTCCTATACACTATATAGGCTGAGTCGGTTTAAGGCAAAACCTAGCCTAACATGTTTCCACCCTTAATCGGGAGTATATTTTGTACCTGAACCTTCCCATTTGTTGGGTGGAATCCAGCCCAAGCTATAGAAAATTGTACACCAGTCCAACCCGTGTTGCCAACTTAATCCATAGGGAGAGTAATTGCAAGTTAGTATTTTATGTAGAAGGTTCTAAAATGGAAGCATGAGAGTTTCTAGTAAATCTATTTTATGGTTTTGAAGTCTTTGACTTCCTTCTGTTGTATTTAAAGACTCCGGTGATAATCGAAATTTAAACAAATTTTTTTTGTAAGGTTAAGAATTTAAATCATAGAAAATTGTTATTTTATAGCACACTTTACCTAATTAGTCATCATTTCAATATGAAGGTTAATATGTCACTTGTGATATAGAGTAAGATAATGGAAAGATTAATATAATACGAGAATAGATTAATATAAGTGAACTTACACCAAATGGAAATGGGTAAATTTCCCACTTTAGCATTTTAGCTATATGCAGGAAGCTTCACTGAGCAGTAAAGTAAGGATAAAGAAGTCATTTTAAGAGCTAAGTTTTGTCCATATTAAATTCACATTAACTAAAAACTACTATCTGGCAACAATCTCCTATATTTATTATAATGGGAAATTGCTATCTTGAGACGTAAGCCTCTCTATCTATAAATACTAGTAGATCCCTACTTCCCCACATTCAGCTCCAATCTTATTCCTTTCCTCACATTCAGAACACAGCAAGAACATAAGCAAAACAAAAGTTGCACATTCTAAATAGCAAGAGAGACATCTCTTGAAAGTTGAAACACCATTTCTACAACAACAAAAAAAGAAAAAAACTATTTTTCAACCATTTTGAAGTTGCATTAGCTCTTAACATGGTTAAGAAAGAGCTTCAGATCCAGACAAAGCTATCATCAAAGGAAATGCCATCTTTGTCCCTATCATCAGATAGCATGAAGAAGAAATACAAGGGAGTTAGAATGAGGACTTGGGGTTCATGGGTATCAGAGATTAGAGCACCAAACCAAAAAACAAGAATATGGTTAGGTTCTTATTCAACAGCAGAAGCAGCAGCTAGAGCCTATGATGCTGCACTTCTATGCCTTAAAGGCTCCTCAGCAAATTTCAATTTTCCATTAACTTCTAATTCTTCACATTATATTTCTCATGATACTGTTATGTCACCTAAATCAATCCAAAGAGTTGCAGCAGCTGCAGCTAATAGTTTCATTGATGGCACTGCCATTGTTGTGAATACTCCACCTTCTCCTGATCTTCCAGCTTCATCTTATTCATCATCAGTGTCTTCTCCATCAATGGCTTCATCTCCCTCAGATCAAATCAATGATGATGTTTCACTAATATCATCTTTTGAATATGATCAACAAGAAAATGAGTCAATGGCTTTGCATATGATGGAACCTTGGTACACCTTTGATGGACTTAGTCCCTTCTTTGATATTGATTCATCTCAGATGCTTGAAGATTTATATGAAGAAAGTGACATTCGTTTGTGGAACTATTGCTGAGAGAAATTCAAGTCAATACTCAATTTTTTATTATTATTTTGTTGCATAAATTCAATTTATTTGTCTTCAGTGGTACAAACTTGAAGATGTTACTGACTTTGACCAAAATTAAAATATGTATACCTATTTTTTGTTACATATAGTTCATGTTAGAAGAAATTCATATTGAAATAAAGGCAATTTTTTGGGCTTTATTGTTGATTTCTACATATTTGAATTTATGTATCATTTGTCATATAAATGCCTAGATAGCTTTCCATGTGCTATGGAATAAAGGGAGAAACTAAAAACATATGGTTTTAATATCCTAAGTTATAAGCAATTATATTCCTTCCAATTTTTTTCTTAATAGAGCTATGGGAAAAAAGTTTTGCAATCTATCAAGCTCTTTAAGACCATTGGAAAATGTGTCTTTTCTAAGCATTGTATGTTATATTGTGTTAGAAGAGAAATGACTACCACATATCCTCTTTTCTATTCCAATTTATTGTTTCAATTTAATGAGAAAGTACTATTAAATTAAAAAAAAAATTAAAAATATAAATTAACATTTTTATATTATTTGTATGGATCTAATTAGTGATATTTTCATTTTTTGACAGAGAATCCTTGTTGGTAAAGTGAGATCAAAGAGTGCTGCCTTGTTTGGCCGTTTAGTATTGTACGCCATATATACTTCTCATAGAAAATAAATGGAAATATATAAATCCCGGTTACGAGTTATAATCCATGTCGTTTTGTCCCTGAGCTGTTTTCCTCTCCCATCCATAATTTTGGGATGGGAATAGGAATTGTATATAATTAAGTTGGTTAAGGCCAAAATAATATAATTATTTTAAGAAATAAATTGATTTTATGATTATTTGAGATTTCTTTCTTCTTCAATTGGCCCAACTTTTTGTTTGCCCTTGGTAACATACATATCTAGCAATAAATAAATGTTTTTAGCAATGACTTCCAATGCAAGTAATAAGTCTTACTTTTGTGTCCCATGCTAAGATAACGTGTAGAGAATATTATATTCAATATCATATTCTTAACATAACAAGAAGGGTAGACAAACTTTGACTCTTTATGGCCAACTTTTGAACCTGTTCATGTGTGTGAATAACCATATGGTCTAAGCCAATTTAGCACACATGACCTGTCCTCTTTTCAAATGGGTGAAGGCATGGGATGCCACACTCACTTGTTCCTTTTACATTGCATCTAACTAGTTTCCTCAACAAGGATAAGGTGCCCTACATGGGCTATGCTTTCTCACAATGAAAGTGCAAAAGAAAGCTTTTGCTTTTGGTATTACTTGTTCACTACACTTCACAGATATGCAAGCAGATTAAGGGTGTGGGATCTCTATACCTTCCTTAATTTGAATATACAATCAAGGATATTTTCTATATGCATGCATATATTCTTGGGCCTACATAGCATTATGTCCCAACAGCATCAATTACTTTAGCTTATTCTCAATTTTACGCACATGAAAATGATATAACTAAAACTAAATGACAAATTAAATGTTGCATATTGAGACACAGCATGTGAGTGTTCTTATATTGGCCATCAGCATGTGAGTTTGAAGTGTTAATCAACTATAATATATATGTAGTAAATTATTGATATTTTCTTATACTAACAAGACATTGCCTTGCTCAACTTAGTATCCAACTAAATATATGGCATTTTGTGCAGATCAGTCCCCTTTGAAATATTGCTAATACTACAGAATTAGGGTTGGCATTATTAATTTTGTTCGTTACTATGTTTCCATGACATTTGATATATACAGTGATTATGCCATCTTATATAAAGAAGTCATACATAAAAGTAGAGACATTAGTTTGTTGCATTTCACATGGGATTACTCATTTCTGATATCTCATATAATGATTGTGGCAAAGAGTAAATGGGCACCTAAAAAGAAAGGGTGGTGCTAGTAGGGGAGTTTGAGATCCAACATTAAGCATTAGTCTAATGATCCATGCTTGGCGTTATTAAGACATGATTTGATTATGTTATAACTAATCAATTATAAGGGTAGATTATTTCAATCAAGGAAATGCTTATTAATATTTCAAGTATTAATACCGAGTGCTATTTGGAGTCTTTATTGAATCACATGGCAACCCTTTCAAACAAAGTATTAATTAACTATGATGGCATCTCAACGACAACAATGATTTCATTCTTCCTTCAATGCCCAGCACACAGATTTGGGTCTAAAACGTGTGTGAAACAATGGTGTTGTTGACAGTAAGCACCTGGTTCAAATGAAAAAATTACATACCAAAATTAAAATATAAAAATCTGAAAATTTTATTTAGGCAGATATTCAGTACATTGTAAATGAATAAATTCATAATTACATTTTATTTTAATATTACACTAAAAGGAAGGTTTATTCCACGAGAATTACACAGATTTGAAGAGTATATATATGGAGCTCTTTTTTATAACTTTCCTCCCTAATTTCACAAATGAAATAGTTGCACTATGTTAGGATTTAATTACATGAAAAAAGTATAATCCAAAATATTAGTCTAGGTGAGAGAGTCTCATTACTTAAATATCATATTGAGCATGTTATTTTACTTAATGTGTGACTCCTAACACACTATTTGTATTTTTTATCTGCTTTTTATTTATGATTTATATGCATAACCAAATTTTATATGTGAAATAAGCTATACAGGATTGTGTTTCATAAATTTATTTTATTTAATATGACATTATAATTACTTATAAATTCATAATTGACTATTTAATATGACAACTTATAAGCTTTTAATTCATTTATCTTATTATTTAATTTTCAGTGAGGTAGTAGTCTCAAATTGTGCAAATTAATTGACTTTAGTTTCTCTATAGAATCAAAGGCCATATGGGGAAGGATTTGACTTTGTCCTCACCTTATTAATAGATTTATCTTTTTTGCTGTGATATAATATGCTTTTCCAAATCCTAAGTTATTTTTTTAAAAAGGATTTTATCCTACTATGTTCATAATTTAAGAGCAAGTCTCAGCCATGTGTCAAAGATATACTAGTGAAGGATTTAAAAACATTTATGTGGAAATTAAGTATAAATTGAGTTGAAAATTAAAATGTCTCTTTTTTCAGTCTACTTAGGTGTGAATAATGGCAACAAGTATGCATATTTTTCATAAGGTAAATTTGTATGAAAGAAAGAGCAAGAATAAAGGTAGATATATAGGCTGAGTTAGAGGGTATGTTCCCACACAAAAAATTTTTAATTAATATTTTCTCCTCTAATTGTATAAAATTGAACATATGTTACTCATTTACTCAATGCTTTGTCCCTGGAGTCATAGATCCTCTGGTACTTAATCCAATTTTTTGAGAGAAAAACTTGTATGAAGACATATCTAATATATTATATTTAGAAACAAATACATTTATATTTTTTGATATTATCATTTAGGACTAGATTTTAATTATAATCAAAATTTTAATATATTGATTGTATACATATTCACAAAGTCTTTCTTTGGGCCATGACTCATAAATTCACACTTAATTAGGGAGTTTTACATTATTTTTTACACAAGCCTACCTTTGAAGTTTTAGCTGTTCTATTATAAATGTAGTGGGCCAAGCTTATTCGGCTAAATAGTAATGGATATCTTGTTAACGTCTATATTTAAAAAAAAAAACATGGTTATCTTGTTAAATTTGGGCCACCGTAAAAACCCGACCCGTATGTATAGCTATCAGTACCGGATTTTGTTTATTGAGCTGCAATTCCAATTTGCAAACACTTGTTCTAAGTCCCTAATTTCATCTTCTGATGGGTCTCACAAAGGAAAATCTTCTTTCGCGGTTAAAGGTTTCTTCTATCTCTATATATTCTCACCCTAACTAACTATTATTACTTCTAGCATTGCCTGTTCTGTCATTCTTCTGTTTGGGACTAATTATTCTGACTTGTATATTTTCTTGCTTTTCAGGACCTTCAGATTGAATTTTCTAAATATGAGCACCCTGTTGTTTTGACCGTTGAGGCTCAGGTAAATTTATAATGCCTTTAAATATTCGACTCAACTTAGGTACAATCATTTCTTGGCGGTTCAACTCTGGAGTTGGCTCTTAAATAATCTATCATGGCCTTATGAAAATAGGTTGCAAAAATAAGATAACTCACATATAAACTCTCTTTTTTGGTAAATTTGTACCAGAGCTTAGTAAAACTATAATAAAATCGGTAAACTCACAAATAGACTAACGAGTTTAAGAGTCACCAATGAAGTGTTGGTCTAGTAATGTAAGGCTCAGTGGATGCCCAAATAGGCCAAAATGTCAAAAGTTTGATTCTTGACATTTGTTGGGATGAACAGACACCCCGAAAACGATTAGTTTCTTATCATGAGGGTATACCCTTGGTTATCTCAAACAAATAACAAGTTTAAGAGCTTCATTTATACATTGATTTTGTCGCAACTTGTAAATTTATCACAAGTCTAATATCTATGCACTGTCACTATCAAGATTTATACACAACCAGTATATTATTTACATTCATTCGTATTACTTATGTTTAAAAGTCAATAATGATTAAATATTAATGGTTAATGATGTATTGATATCGTAAAAAACTCTCATACTGTCGGTGAGCATATCTTTTTCTCATTTATCATTGTTGTGCGATACATAAGTTCATTTGTATTGTGATATGTATTGAATTTATAATCTAATGTTATAGATTTTTGTATTTTTCTATCAAGGTAGAAACTATAGTTGGTGATCTATTAAAAATCATAGGACAATTAGGTAGAAACTATCGTCATTTTTATTTACTTTTTTATAAAGTTAGAATGCCGAGTAGTAATTTTGAATGTATCCTTAAGCTATGTTTAGTTACTAGATAATGTTATGAACTATATTTTTGAGATATGTAAATAAGTCAAGTTCACCATAACTTCACTAGTTTATTTGAACTTTCAAGTTTGAAAACCTATTCTTTTGGATATTTGTGGTACTGATTTCCTATATAAATCATGCATAACGGGACTAAGCATTTCACATGTTATGTTTTTATTGGAAAATAAAACAACTAGCACTTAAAGGATTATATCTAAGCTTTGGTGTTAAAGAATCTATCTTGTATCCACTATCCTGTATATACTGTTGTACTTTTTTATTTTTTCTAAATTCTAATCCACTATCCACTTTCCTTCAGGCAAAATATGTTGGACACTTGGGGGGTGGGCTGAGCAAAAATTTATTTTTGAAGGTATGGTCTATTTTGGATTTACAACAAAAAGAAATTCGTCGTGTTGTTGCTTCCTTTTTAATTGTTAATGTATGCTTATGCCCTGTTTATTCCACCTTGAATCAGGATAAGAAAAACAGGTTTTATGTTGTTTCTGCTTTAGCTGATACTAAAGTAGATCTTAAAGGTATGTGTAATTTTGTAATCCTTGAGGCATCTGTTCTATTGCTTGTATCACCTTACTTCAAATTGATGTTAATGATAGTTCTTTGTTGCTTCAAATCTGAGCAGTATTATCTCAGCGGCTTGGTTTGGGAAAAGGAGGTCTGAGAATGGCACCTGAAGAGGCTTTAGGTGAAATACTTCAGGTTTGTCTTTGCCTTCAAACTTTTATTAATTTTTTTCTTTGTTTTCCCTTGTTCAAGAATGTGTCCATTGAAGTAAGATGACCTAAATTTTGTCCTGGCTTCTTAACAAACTCAGTCCTTGCACAAAAGATAGCTATGATGTTTTTTACTATGTAATTGACAAACTAACCAAGTTACCTTTGCTTATTGCTATGCATTATATAGTGCATAAGGAAACTATTTCTTATTGAGGCATTTTCTGTTCTTAGTTTAATATTTTGCAAGGATGAATAATATATAGATTTATAACCTTATTATCAATGTAAAATGTTCTCTTCAAATTTTTCATTGATATTGTCATTAGGCATTACTATAAGTTTCTCCCATATAATGATTATTACTCTTATGCTGAGCAAACAAGTAATAATTGCATATTTTAACATGATAAATAACCTTGTAGAAATGACAGTTAAAATTGTTGTCATATCTGATGACCTTGTTTTTCTTTATCTTACAAGGTTCCATTGGGTTCTGTCACTCCATTTGCTCTAGTGAATGAATCAGCGCGGTATGTGACTTGGGTGCATTTTATTTAATTTTGTTGCTTTTAAGTTTGTCATGAAATATAAAAAATGATTAGAACTCTCATGTTAGGAAATAGCTAGAGTTATTTGCGTTAGGAATTAACTCATTGCTTCCTTTTGGTTTTGCATTATATCATCTTTTACTGCACCAGTATACTTCTGATTTTGTTCTGTTTTGTTATGAGATATATATTGTTGTTTCTCTGTAATCTTGGTAACATACATAAATTAATTGCAATGCCATTCTTTCGAATGGAGAGGGTGAGCGCCAACGCAACAGTAAGGTTGCTGCCTAGTGACCAAGTGGTCACAAGTTCAAATCCTGGAAGCAACCTATCCGTCTGTGGAGTAAGTTTTTATTCATCTACTCTCCTCGTGCCCCACTAGGTGGAAACTTTATGCACCAGGCTGCCTGTTTTTACCATTCTTTAGAATTATTTACTGACGGTATTTCCCTTTTCCAGTATTAAGATTGCTTGCTTTTAGATCCACCGCTAGCTGTTTTTGTTGTAGCTTTCTCTCTAGTCTTAAATTATACGTTGCTATCTACTCTTAGTTTTCTTATCAACCTTCTTTAATTTTTGAGAAGTCTGCTACTTTTGGATTTTTAGTTATCGTTTTGTTGCTCCTCAATCATCTACCCTTCAGGTTTAAAATGATTTTCTCTTGAATGAACTGGATGTGCTGAAAGGTTTAATGTTCTTAACCAAAATTGCTTCCCTAGTGCACTAACTTCTTCAAAGATCATCTTATTGGTGATGTTTATGTTTTTTATTTTTAGGCTGTTGACAACCATTGTTCTGACTTCTGACACAAAATTCTATTTCTGAGGAACTAATGCCTTTTTCTTTTATGCTTCATTTTCTCTTTCTTAAGAGATGTTTCACTGTTATTGGATCAAGGGTTCAAAACACAGGAGCACTGCTTCTTCCATCCATTGTCAAATGACGTGTCCATATGTAAGTGAAAAAAAGAAAAACTTGTTGCACATTTTTTACTACTGTTTCAGTTGACGAGAATTCTGTAGATGCAATCCCCATACATTAAGGAATCCTTTCACTTGTATCTGTCCAGCACCACAGATCCACCAATTGACATCCGAAGTCCAAACAGACTTCCTTTCATGTCTTACTATTTGACAGTTGTGGAAATTAAACATGTGTATCCCAGTGATATCTTTTAGCTCATCTAAGTTGATGTCAGACAAGGTTTTTAGGTCTATTGTTGAGCCACTGTGCTTTGATGTACTATGCTGGTCATTAAATTAATTAGACTCCAATCCTTTACTATGGCAGCTCTAAATGCACGTGATCTCGACAAATTCTTTAAAGCAATAGGAAGGGACCCCTCATATGTTGATTTAGAGGTAAGCAATCCAAAAAAGAAAGACAAAAAAGGTGCACCTCTTATAGGTCTTTTTGTATAAAAATAATATGTTTACAAGTTCACCTTTTATTCGTTAATAATCACATCAAATGTTTCCTTTATCCCCTTGCAGGCCAATCCTAAGGTGGGGAAAGATGAACCCCCGGATCTAGCTGCACTAGTTCCATCCGGTTCAATAGTTTTGCCTGATCAGCCAGAAAAGCAGCCTTCACAAGTTCCTAAGGACGGAAACCATGTTTCTGGAGATAATAAGTCCAAGACGGGTTCAGGTAAAAATTCTATTAACTGCTCTGATCATGTGTCAACTTATGTATTATCTGCTTATGGAAACAACCGTTTCTTGTGTATGTGCATTGAAAGTAATAGTCCTCCCACTTAGTTTATGATTTTTATGACTTCTTATCTCTGTATTTATATTTCTTCTCTTATCTTAAAAAATGTAGGGGGGGTTACATTAAAATTGAATCGACACAATGTAACCCTAGAAGTTTAGTAGGAGCTTCTATTTACTCTGTAGTCTTTGCTTCTGAGGCAATATGCAATTTTAAGTAATGCATCAGTTAATAATTTCATGCAAAACATTTCTTTTTGTGCCTTTATTTCAGTGAAACTACAGACCTTGTTGCTGTTTCGCTGTAGGAGATTCTTATTTTAGTGACTGATACAATGTTTAGCTTGAAGCTGTTTCGGATTATATTTTTCACGCATGGTCTAACAAGGGCTCACAATAGTTCATCCTATTTGTTAATCAATTTTGTTAGTATAGCAGAAACTTGTTCATGGCTTAAAGATTCTAGTGATTAAATAAGTTACAAAGTAAATCTTTCTGATGCAGCCAAAGTTGTCAAGCCATCTGGTAGTGAGAAAAATACAAAGGGGACACCAGTAAAAAATGTTCATTCACCATCCCCAGTTGCAGACGCTGAGCAATTAGTTCAAGAGATATTGCGTAAAACATCAGAGTTATTGCTTTCACAGGTAAAATGAATAGTATTCTTTCAATTTCAAACCTTTTACTTCCAGCATCATGCTGAAGAATTTTGATCATACAGATTAAGGAAGAAACCATAAAGCAACATGGAGATCAGCTGGGTACTGTGTTATCTGATAATCTAAAGAAAAGCCTCGGCTCCGATTTTAAGAACCTTTGTGTAAGTATATCATGATTCTAGTCAAAAAAATTCCCTTTTGAAAAATGAAAACAATGAAAGTTTGGGGGGCATGAGTTCCTTGCTGTTACAATCCTTCATTGATAAAAATCTGCTATGATATGAAATTGGTTGGTTCCTGATCACTATATTATGTCTATTGCAGACGATGTTTAAGAACACTGCATACACAGAAGGGTTCCATGCTGGTACTCAACATCATCCCAGGCACTAGCTTGTGATGATCTAAGATTTCTGGCAGGAAAGTAAAAGAGGGACCATATCTTAACTCTTTGTGCCTTGTTTCTTTTGATACACTGCATTATTGAACATTGATAGAGGGAACTGAGGAGATGCATTGAACACAATCGATTAAGAATACAGACACATGAAGGTGGTGATTTAAAAAAAATTATATTATTGTTGATTGAGTTACAGTAAATTTATCTTAACACAGTTTGAACTTTTTGTTTTTTGATGATCTGTCACTCTGTCAAGGGTTGAACTTTTATCTTTAACACAAGGTGTTAGTCTAGTGGTGTCTGGTTTCACTAGATCCTCAGGATAATCAAAAGGTCAAAACTTCGATTACGGAAACTCGAAAAGCAACTCTTTGGGCAACCACGCTCTATTTTGTAATATAATGATATTAGTGGTATACATCGAGGATATTGTGGTACTTACTAGTTACTAGTATATTTATAGCTCCCTTTGCTATCAATGAAACATAGTTACCTTATTAAAAACATCAAATAACTTCTACTAAAAAGCAACTTATCAAATTTTTGAATGTGTTGATTGTTTCTCATTTGTGGAAAAGAAAATGATACAAATTAGTGGGTGCAGAAGATTTATGTTCTAATGTGGTAGCCAAATTGTTCTTATTATTGTGACGTGGCTTTATTCCTTTCCACAATTTTGTATTCAGTTTAAATCTAAATCTATATTTACATGTTAAAACGCAGAAATGCTACTGAAATAAAACAACTTTACAGGGTTAAGTGGTTAACCAAGTGGTCAACCGAATTCCATTTTCAAGTTGAAAGCCCGTTTTCGTTTGCTTGTATAACAAGCCTATGTCATTCCTAGAAAATGCACGAAAATCCATTTTTGCTGGAAAATTATTAATTGAAGTATTAGTCTGGAAAAACGTTTCGGAATGAACAAAAAATGTAGCTAGAATTCTGGATGGATAATTAATGTATTAACGCAGTAAATATCTATTTGGAAACATGTTTTTAGATAAAAGAAAGGTGTAAACAGAAACATCTTTCTTTTATCTAAAAACATGTTCCTAGATAAAAGAAAAAGGTGTAAACAGAAACACGTTTGTTGATTAAAAATAGAATTAACAGTTACTAATAAATAATAAATGTTTATAGTATACATACTAAGAAAAACATATATTAATCATGAGTAAAAGGATGAGTGGCTGACAAAAGGGAAGAGTAAAAGGAACAATGTTTTGATTTAACAATGAAATAAGATTTAGAGCAAACAATGATATATCTAGAATTTTATTAAAAAGGGAGTTGGTGCCAAATGAAAATAAGTGTGATGGCAAAAGAAACTCTCATCTATATGGAGAGGAATTTATTACACCCATCTATTTCAAAAATCTGAAAAAATACCCTTGTCCCCTTACTACTCAATCCTTCACTATTTTTTTGTGGCCTACTAATATGGATAGTAAAGATGTAAAGGAGGGCTTATGTGAATCAAAATGTTTGGAATCAAAATTGTTTGTGTGGGATGATCAAATCTACAATGAATTATACAGCAGGCTCCAACAACATTAGTAAAAGTAAAATAAGAAAGATGTGTTTGAATGGGTTCATCATTTTCAATTGTTTCTTTTTCTTTGTTTTTAATTTCAATTAAGTTATGAAAGTAAAAAATTGCACGACTCAATCGCAGAAGTGATAATTTTTCTTTAACTTAGTTGAGTCACTAGTTATAATTATAAGAATGATAATCTTTTGCTTCTATGGTTCGGAAGTGTCTACAAAAGTGGTGATTTTTTAATTAATTTTTGCAGTTAGGTCACGGATACTTAAAGGTGTAATTTCAGAAGTTAAAAAATTAGTTTGTATTGTCTGTTGTGTATATTAGTTTGTTGCTTTGTTTCTAGCTTTGTTTTAATGACTTGGTTTTAGGCTGAGTGAATGTTTCATCTCAAAATTAATTGACAATAAGAGAAATAGTTTAATATGTATTTAAATCATTCCTGAAATAATAAGATAGACGATTTGAGACTTACTTTCCAAGATGTCCCCTCCATATAAGCCTCTTGGACTCTATCTCTCATATGAAGTTAAGGTTCTATCTTAAAACCAATTGATAATAAGAGGAATAACTCAATAGCTATATAAATCATTCTCAAGACAATGAGGTAGTCGATGTGAGACTTATTTTTCAACCTACTATTTCTTTATTTTCTTTGACTTGGTGGGTAGGCTTGTGTAGCTAGGCATTTGTGTGGGTTTTCTTTCTTTCCCTAAATGTTTTTTTTCCTGAGAAGCACTTCCGGTACTCTTTGTGAAGTTAGAAGTGTATTTTAGGGATTTTCAGGATTTGTAGGGTTTGTTCATTTTTATTTGGGTATAAAAAATCCAAGTTAACATAATCTTTGGCATTAAAGAGTTTAATACTTGATTAGAAGGGGGAATTAAATGTTTGTAATTTTAAAAATTATTTTATTGAAAAATAATTTAAAATCATAGTCATTGAATTTTTTTTTGTAACATGCTGTAATCTTCATCCGGTACTCAATATGAAATATGAATCAAAAAAATTCTCTTATCTACATGGGAGCACATTTGCTGTATAATAAAGTGTGTCATTGTTTGTAATTGACTGAAAAATATATTTAAATTAAAATTTTAATAATTAATTATTTTTTTGATCAATCACATGCAATATCATATAGAGTGACACACTGTTTTGGGACAGCAGATGTCACCCTCTCCAATGACCTAGTCAATGCATGCTACATGAGGACAAAACGTACCCTTAAGACAGAGGTGGGCCAGTACCCAATTGTTCAAAATAAAGTGAAACCTTTTAGTAAATGGGTTTCATTCTATGTCGACACTAGCCCATTTCTCTTAGTGGGCAACTACGTGCTGTTAATGTTAACAAAACTTTTCAGCCCACATTCGGGGACATAATGATGATGAACAATGTGTATAGTCATTGATATAGCTCATTCATACACATGATACAAGTGAAGTGACATATATCTACAAACAAGGCGTTGGTATAGTAGTACAAGACCCTATTAGATCTTTAAGATGACCAAAATATTAAGGGTTCAATTCCTATGAGTGACACTTGTTGGGAGAGTCAGTCACAAACCTCAAAAGTGATTAGTTTCTTACCCATAAAGTAAGAAAATACTCTTGGTAGTACAAAAAAAACTAACATATATTTGTGGTCTTAAATCATTTATAAAATTATGTCTTGCACTAATGGAAAAATAATATATTAATTTTAAATATTTATTACTTTTTTTGTTTTAGTTTTATTGTCATTAATACGGGATTGAAATTAAACATGATTTACGATCAAGCTAAAGCACATAGTGAGCATATGTTAAGTTGGAATATCCAAACATATATGATCAAGTTACTACATATAGAGAATGAGGAAACCTAAAAACTTCTTAGCTTGTTTTGTCGTGACATTCTTTTTGTTTTTTTATTGATCCAGGGGTAACTTCTTTATATTCTGCCCAATTAGCTATAGCTAGTCATGGCTCTGTAATTGATAAATCATTAAGGTTTTTTCATACATATGACATTATTATGACTAACCTTAAGATTTGAATGCTTCAAATCGATCACTGTCTAAACTCCAAAACATTATTGTTGAACCGTGTTGGCCATGGCAGCACTCACTTACCTTGTTTCTCAAGTAAACGATATTCCAAAAAAGTGCTTGGAACTCACCGACCATGTCTCAATATTTTGACTTGAAGACAAAAATTTTAAATGAATGTATACGTATGAATTACATATGAGACTAAATCATCAATATTGATGTGTGACATTTTTTCCAATATAAGCTACAAGCTTTTGAATAAGTCGATAGTCGTCAACTATCTTCAATAGAGTGGCTAACCATATTCTTTTAATTCATTCTTTAACTATCGAACAGAATTTTAGAAAAACATTTCCACCAATACTACTTGGTATAATGGTATCTCATATAAATGTTTTTATATTTTTAATAAACATTGTTATCTCATATATAAAATTAAGCTCCGAATTATTATCATACACACCATATGTTACTGCAATTGTAAAAATTGTGAGAGAAAAATATCACAATATAATTATCAGGCCCTCTAAAATAATAATGTTTTGCCCATGATTATATGTTTGTAAGAATTTATAGGTTAAAAGTAGATAGTTTCAATTTAATTATATGTGAGGTGAACCAAATGTGTTTTGGAGATGAATTTCAAATGATGATGCACACAGAAAATGAAATGATCATAGAAAAGAGAGGGGAAAGGACAAAAGAACCTAAGTAATTACTAGATAGCAAGTGGAGGGTGAATCCTTTGTATCTTTCGTAATGTACAAGTGTGTGGATTTGGTGGTGCAATGATACGACTTTATAGTAATGAAAACTTTATTTTAATGGTCAAATTAAGCAAGGTTTTCAAAATGTAACTCGTAATTTATTTGCAAAACCACATCAACTAAACCTGATGACAACATTTAGCTAGGTGAGATAACTATATGGGTATATGAAAGTCAAGAAAGTGGATTGGATTAGGTGAGTTGAACTGTCCATTAAGCTCACAAGTGGCAACCTAATTAACGAAGATCGGGATCCTCTCCAATATTATAAAATTTAGTATTAGGTTTAGATTCCAACATATAACACTAAAAAAATTAAGAGTCTAACTTTTTTATTATTTTTAAATTAATTAATTTAAAATTTATAAATTTATTATCCCTCACATTTCTATACCAAAGGGTTCAATACTAATTAGAAATTCATTTCCATTAATCACTATAACTTAAAAAGGACACAAAAATTGTATAGGAGAAGACATATAGCAAAAAGGTTCATAGTATCACGGCTTTAAGTTTTTAAGTTCACATCTTATAATTTTTGTCATCCCACCTATCTACTTTGAAGTTTGAATAAATGACAAAGCTTTGTTCTTTATCTGTTTCAAAGGTTCAAACGTCGTTATATAATACTTTTTAGTATAATATTATTAATATTAGTAATTATTTAAATCTTCATTAGCACTAGAGAAGTCAAAGCAGACAGCTTCCCGTTTTTCAAGTGAATATATATAACCATACATGGTTGTATATAGTTTGACATTTATTTAGCTATTATATAATGTTTATTTTTAGGGAAAAATTATCCATCATTTCATTAACATGTCACGCCAATAATTGAAAAATTATCCATCATTTATTTTTTGGGAAGGTATATGAAAAGAGAATGTTATTTTCCATTTGGAGTATCGGAATTCAATAATTCGAGGGAAAAAACCCAGCTAGATACCTAGTTTTATTTTATTCTTTTTGGTTAGTTAGGGACCATCTTATATAAAGACTACTCAGATATATAACATATTTGTAAATGCATGATTGAAAGTGACAATTATTGTATGACATCCAATATTTTTTACCCAATAATTGTTTAGCAAAATATTTACAACCCAATCCATTAAGGCATACAAAAAGGGTTATTAAAAAGTGATTGATGACCATGAAAGTTGTTGCTGTCTACATTAGAACTTTATTTGAGATTAAATTCAAATAGTAGAATTGTCATTTTGGAGAGAGGTAGGAATATTCAGTTGGTAATGTGATAATATATCATATATTATTCATATAAGAAAAAATATGAATGTAATAATAGTATAATATTTTTATATTATTATTATATCATTTATTATTCATATTTGATCGTTATTAAATTTTAAAAACTTATGAGACCAACAAGCTCTTTGCATCAAGCCCAAGTTCTTAAAGTATATAAACGGTTACTATAAAAGTAAAAAAGGTCAAATAAACCTCATAAAAAATATAAAAGGAATATGTCACGTGTCTATAAAATAGCATTTCTGGAACTACATAAATGACAGATTTTCTATATTGATTAACATTAAATGTGTAATGCACTAATATAAAAGAAAGGCATATGTTATGTGACCACAATGTCAGATTTTCTATATTCGGTTTTTAATATTACCACTTTTATAAAACAACCTTTCGGTGACTTCAAAACTACCCTTAACTTTCTCCTGATGAGGAAGAAAGAAACAAAATAAGAAATGGGTGTGGAATCGAAAGGGAGAATATTAGAGAAAGGACACGAGAAATTAACAACATATGACTAAGGACAAGAGAATCCTTCACATGTAGCTTCAATTCAAAGTGTTCAAAAATAGGCTTCATAGCTGGCCAACTATCTTAGTACACTTCAAACTTTCACTTCCTCTATCATTTTGGACAAAACAGGTTAGAAAAATATCTCTTTTGGAAAAATGGTCTGTGGTAGTAAGCAGAAATCTATTCTTGGTTTCAGCATCTGCATATACGGTATGCCATAATGTTACATAATATAATATTATAATAATAGTGTATGCACTGTCAATGTAAATATGTATATATAATTAGTGTATTTTTCATCATTCTTTGAATTATTTTTTTCCAAAGGTCAATGATAATTGAAAATGAATAGTATATGATATAGTTGTAAAAAACTCTTACATTGTTAATTACACATATTTTTCTCTAATAACAATACATGTTCCACAAATAGTTGTATTATGAAAAATTCTCTGTTTGGAAATGCAAAATTCACTTAAATGATTTGTTCACCTTAAATTTTTTTTTCTTTTACTAACGGCTAGGAAATCATTGAGTTCTATAAAGGCCTGGGAAAAATAATATACTAACACTAATAAAATGGAAATTACAATAATAATATTTCTATCAAATAATAATAATATGGAGATGATTGACTTATATTGAGGATAATCATATGTTCCATTTTATATAATATATTGGTTAAAAAACTATATTCTTTTATTTTATCAATTAATTTTATTGTGTTTTGATCAATCTATAGAACTAAACTCAGAGCGTGACATCAGATTTAATTTCAACTTATACTTTTAAAATATAGTATGAATACCAACATGCCAGTGTAGTTGCATGATATTTAATTTACATTTGTTTATAGACTAAAAAATATTCTTACAATAATTTTTGATAGGTAAAATTCCAATCATACATATCATGTTCTTACTAATTGCTTAAAAAATTTCATTTAAAACATTAATAATCTTATCCAAAGTCCAATCCCGAAAATCCCTAGAAAATGGATATATATTGGGAACATTAATTAATGAGGGGACAGTGACACCGGGGAAATATTAAAGTGATAATGTATAATGAATGCAAGAGCCAGACATGCTTCCCCGGTCAGAACTGCTTAATATTATTATAGAAATTTGATGATTTTAAAATTGGGAATACTTGGTCCTTCATAAAATTGTTGAACAGAAATTGAAGCTATTGATTTCAAATTTGAGATTATCTATAGTAAGTTTTTGGGAAGATATTCAGTTGGAGACACTTGAAACTTGGAAGAGCCACGCTCCCCTTTCTTAGTTACGATATTCTTTTACAGAAAATTTTGAATGAGATTTTTTTTTTAACATTAAGCACTTCAAAACTTTGAGCTCACATGTCATAATCAAAACACACATACACTCAAAAGGCGCATTTGGTTTAAGAATAACAATAAAATAATGGATTTGTTTGCTCTGGGTGAGCTAGTGGTGGAATAAAATGATATGTGCAATAATTTGTTTGTTTGTAAGATTACTTTTTTCCTTCATTCCCCATCACAGGAACAACTCGTAAACAAACGGTTCTTTTTATTTTGAGAAGGTGTGGTTTGTATGCATGTACGTAGAAATAGAATCTTCTAGTATAGCCCGATAGATCCTTAAACATGTTGGGAGAGATACCTAAAAATGTTTTATGATAATAGTCGATATGTAAAAGAGATAGAGAATATGAGATAATGATATTAAGAGATAAGTTATAAGATTTTAAGAGAGAAAGTAAATTTTCTTAACGGGAAAATCTCATATTTATAGCGGAGATGTGAGAGAAATATTCTTTTGTAGATGTTGTTTGTCTAACCAACCAAATGACGTGTTAGGTCTATTCTAGACAAATTAAGGTTGTTTTTTCCATGTTAGATTGTTTTAGCAGGTCTGTACTCTTACAGATTCATCCTATCATCTGGGTAGTATAGTAGCTTGTAGTAGCATGCGACTTGTAGTATGGGTCTTTAAATAATTTACATGCAGTTTTGGAAAATAAATGGAATCTAGTTTTTAATAATATGTATTTAATTAATTACTCTATAAAAAATATTATTTATCATTTTTAATCATTTAATTTTTTTAATTAATTCTATAATTAGTATTATCAAATAACTCTAATTTACTTCTATATGCATACAATAACTAAATTTTCAACCAACTTATAACATATAAGCTAGTTAGACAGGAAAATGATATTTATCGCTAAGTCTATCCTTAACCATTTAAAATGAAGCAAAAATAAAAAAAAATATGAATATTTAATTTTTTAACTAATATGATATATTTTAATTTATTTTAAATAGACTTTAGAACGTGTTTAGGGACAACAAATCCGTGTCTAGGCAAAGTTACTAGAATTTGGTTGTCACTTAAATATGCTTCCTTCCATTTCCATTGCCTTGTTTCCCGTTAGTCTCTTCTATGTGGCAGCACCACATATAGTTCTCAGCAGATATATTTTTATGGGGATAGTTCAAGAAACTTTGACCAAGAGAAGAGAGGTTCATGAACAACAAACAAAACAAAAGCCTTGAAAATTTTATCCAGGCAATTAGGTGTTCTGGTCAGAAATTGGCCCCTCCCTAGCAGACCAAACCAACAAAATTAGCAACTAAAACCACAATACAACCAATAATGATAGCCAAGTTGGTTGTTAATGTTATCTTAAAAATTAAATAATAGTACCATGCCACAAAGATCTTATGTTATGTTCAGTACTGCACCAATAAGTTTTGTTTTTTTCTTATCCAATCTTTTCCTTCTGAGCAAGCACTACTAGATAGAGAAAAGGGTATCCCCAGTTATTGAGATTATTGATTCCATCCAAACACCTAATTGGTAAGTCAAGAGATGATATTAATGCTTCTCACTGTATATAACCTTACAGAACAGACCCTTTTTCTTGTTGGACTTTTCCAAGTTGCATGTGGAGTAGGTGAACAATAAAGTTTAAACAAGGAGAGATTTGAATGCAGGACTTGTATAAAATACAAAGTGAAACCACTAGCATGAAAAGAAACTCACATATATTAATAAGACTAACCCAAAAAGAAGTAATTTATGCAATTTTTTTAGAAGGGATTAAGTTCAGATTGTAGATCCAGCATGCTAGAAAAGTCATACTCTTTTTCCTTTTATTATTTGAGGAAAAGGATAAAGATCTTACCCACCACAGCATCATGTGCCAAACAGTTTAAACAAAATAATAATATCTATACTATATATAAAGTCAAAACATGGTATAACCACCACCATGGCATAATTTATATATTCCTATTTTGTCCTTCAAAAATTTAATTTTAAAAAATCATATAATCCTATATAACCACCTCAAATATATTAACTATAAGTTGCATATCTATACTTACTTAATAAAGAAAAAACCTAACCTAACTTTCATGAAGTTATTTTGGGTTTTCCTATTTCATATTTTATAACTTCTAATTTTATTGTATAAGTTATACTTTCATCTTTATATATACTTATACTACTAAACATTTATTTCATATTTTATAAATTCTAATTTTATTTTATAACTTCTAATTTCATCTTTATATATACAAACGAATATATATTCAAACTGCAAATTACAATATATAATACAACTTAACATGTAGAATACACATTACAAAAAAATAGGAAAGCGGGTTGACAGGCACTGTCAACACGCTAGTTAATAATAATGGAAAAAAGAATTCATGTCATTATCCTACTCCTACATGAGGACAGTAACACATGGATTCTTAATACAAAATATAATGCTATTCTATTGATGTGAACTTGTGTAATGGTTATATCTCTCATAGTATCTTGAACAAGATGCAACTGGCTTGCATGAAAACAAGCATACATGATTTTGGTGATGGGTAGTTTTGATCCTTCATAGAAACTTAGTTGTTGACCAAAATGGAGTCTCATAAAGCTTAGGCTTGCCACCCTCATCAATGAGTTTATTAATGTCAATAATTTGGGTGTAATTCAAGTATGGGCACATCCATTAATCTTTGTGCACAAGAGACAATTTTACACCAGCATCTATTTTTTTCAAACATTCTTAGTTTCCTGTTGAGAATAAAAATGTCATACAACTGTACAAGAATCTTAAACTTACCTCTCAGGCTACACATCATTAATTGTTTGCAAATAAAAGAAGACATTGACTTCCACTGAAACCAGGGATGATTACCAAAAAGATTAATCATCCAGACTAATCAAATTTAGAATATCACTTCACTGCCTATGCAAATATTCTGAAGACAAAACAAAGAACTTTAGAAAATTCATCTTTCATTGATATACATGGTTTATATACAAGTTATAGTGTGGTGAGACAAACAAAAAATTAGAAATTACTCTCTCAACCTCCAATAAGCTTTTGCTTGCCGGGGTTACATCTTGCAAGTACTCAGAATTAGTAAAAAATTACACTCCCAAACAAAAGCTAACGCCTAATTCTCAAACATCAATGTCACAAAATTTCCCATCCATCCTGTTTTGAACAGCTTTCACTGCAGCAACTCTAGCGGCAGTGGCAGCCCTATTGGCAGCAATTACTGCTTTGTTCACTTGGTCATCCACGCGCCTCAAGTTTATAGCATTCTCCGCTGTTTTTCTTGCAGACTGCAATTTTAAATCATCGAAAAAGGAACATACATGTATGAGAATAATGTTGAACATTTGTAAAGAAGTTAAAGCAAGAAGGTAAATAAACAAGATACATAAAAATCAAATGTTGATAGCAAACCAATACCTGAACTGCTCCAAGGGCAACATCAGTTATTGGTGGTATAGAGTGCTTGAGGTTTCCAGCATCCCATTCGCCACATCTTCGGTCACCAGATCGAAAAGTATAGGTGCCAATACCTTGCCTTCGGCCCTCATGCCATGCTCCCTCATAATAGTGGCCATTGGCAAAGTGATAGATCCCAAATCCATGTATTTTGTCTCCAAAATACTCCCCAGTATACCTATCTCCATTTCTGCACCGAAATGGAACATACAAAGAGTTGAGAAAATTTTCCAAAACTACATCCAGAACCTGCTAATAATTTACTATAGCCTCCAATAAAATAATATATGTTAATTAGAAAGAAAGTATTAGCATGCCATAAATTCAACTTGGTGCCTAAATATCAATATCTTCTAACAAGAGACAACTTCGATCAGTAAGGAACAGTACAATCAATTCAATCAATGGTTAATCAGTTTCTCCAAAGACAGTGCAGAAGGGAAAGAAATTAACTGTAACTTTGTAATTCAAGTTGTACATAGCTATGCAATAAGAAAGTGGAAGTAAAGTGAAAACAGAGAAACTGCATCTCCTAAAGTTGTAGTAAAGTCCAAGTAATAAAGATTTCAAAATTGAATTAGGGACACCTAAGATATATTTGAGTAACATTCATTCCAAACAAAACCATATATTTACAAATCTATACAAAACATAACCAGCAACAAAATTCAGATTTTCAAAGAAACCTATTCAGCGCTCACTGTTACTAGAGCAAACTCTATAAAGACTCCATCACACAACATCTGAAATCATCCAACACAAAATTCAGTCATACTCCCCTAGGTGAGGTCGGCTACATGGACGAAAGGATGTTATAATGTTCTATCATAAATCATGTACACACAAAAAAAGCTAAAAAATGAACATGTTAATAACATGAGTAAAGCTTAAAAACATAAACAAGCCAAAAATTCAATCCAACAAACAGAATTAAGAATTTAAGAAACACATAAATCCCCAGAACCCCACTTTTTCAATGATGTTCAATCAAAATCAAATACAAAACATATAGTAAATCACACAGAAGCTTACCTAAAATGGTAACACCCAAGTCCATGTTTAACACCAAACTTAAACTCCCCAATATAGCAACTCCCATCAGAACAAGTTTGAACACCAACACCATGACTCTGACCATTACACCATTCACCAGAATAAGTATCACCAGTGTAGAATCTATAAACTCCATAACCATGCCTTAACCCTTGTCTATATTGCCCCCTATATCTACTCCCTCTACTCCAGCTTTCAATTCCATACCCATCATACCTTCCATCAACCCAATCACCTTCGTATCTTCCATTCACGAAATAGTTATACACTCCACTCCCATTGCTCCTTCCTCTGTGAAACTCACCCTCGTAGAAATCACCATTGCTGTAAAACTCTACCCCTTCTTTTATCACCTTGTTGATTTTCTTTACTGAACCGGATTCTGTATCGGTGCTATCGCCGATGACCCATTGAACCGGTTTTGAATGGGTTTTCGAAAAACCGGTTTTTTTCAAGGTTTCTTCCCATGAGTGTTTTAGTGACGAGAGCGTGCGGTTGATTAGGCCTTTGTTTTTTGATGCAAAGTAAAGCGCCACGGCGATAAAGATCAACGCGAGTAACACGTTCTCTGATGTTGGTACTGCGTAGAAGAAGAAGTAAAAGAGGTAGAGGAAGAGAGAACAAACGCTGAAGAAACCGAACGATGCAACAGCGAGAACCGGAGTTGTTATGAACCCGGTTCGATATCGCGGCGTCGAACCGGGTTTCTTGTTTTTGTTGGGTTTTTTCTTCTTCTTGTGGTTCTTGTCATCATCGTCGTCTAAAACGACGTCGTTAATGAAATCATCTTCGTTGATTGAAGAGAGGCTATGAATTGAGGATCGGATTGTTCCAGAACGAAGAAGCGAGGATTGGGTTCTGGTGAGTTTGGATTGTTCCATTTATGTGTGGGTCCCACTCTTTGATTTGATTTGATCTGATTTCAATCGTTGGATATTTACCCTTTTACTGAAACCTCCGGTAGCGGGATATTCTTATAACGACGGGTTTTCTTCGTGTTCTTCCCTCAGCCCCTTGAACCATCTCATAACCAGTGACAACCGGCGCAAACGGTAGCAAGTAAGAAGTAGTATCAGTATGAAGGAGGAGAAGGAGAAGAAGCAAAAAAACAGAAAGAAGTGAACTTGTGTTTCTTGGCACTCTTGGAAATGTAGAAATTAGAATAAAGAGGTTACTTTTTAAAATATATTTGTTTTTATTTTTAAATAGGAAAGAAAATTGAGTTTAACAAAGTTGGAAGTGAAGTTACGAGATGGAAGGTTCAACGAAAGAGGCGTGGGTATTTATTTCAAAAAAAAAGGAGATAGATTGAATTATGGCCGTTGGATGATGAGAGTGAATTATGAGCGTTGGATGTGTTGAATGTTGAAGTTCCGGTCTTGACGGGAAGATATTGGTCTTCGGATCTGGAAGGAAAAGAATGCTTTTTTCGCTTTAACAGTTGCAGGCCGGCACGTGCCGTCACATATTTTATTTAGAGGGTAATAGTTATACATTATTTGTATAAAAACTTATACACAATCATTATATCATTTATCAGTATGTTCTATAGGTCCAGTATAGGATTTGGAAGGATAAGAATAAATGATGAATAATATAGGACTGTGTATAATTTTTACTATATATGTTATTCATTCTTCTCTCTTTTTTTATACTTCTTTTCATTTATTTAATTATTGTTTGGAAAGGAATATTTGTTTACCATGCGACTCGTTCGCGTCAAGTTAAATATAGGTCCATCATTAATCACCCTTCAATGTTTGCATCATCGTTGACGGGAATGGAAACCTTCAATGGGATTTCTTTCATAATGTGGGGTTAGGGCTGGAAATAAATTAGATTTTACCATAACATATTTAGGGATTGCAGTCAGCGCACACGGGCATGAGTAGTGTTTTCCCGTGCTCAAGTCCACAATATTTGCAGGTACCATGCAGGTATTAGATATTTATGGGTATCCAACAAATTTTTAATTTTAGTTATATATTTATATAATTTGTAATAATCAATATATAAAAATAATTGTTACATGAATAATATGATATTTATATGACGAATTTATAATTATAGTCAAATATGTGTAATTTATTATGAAATAATAATAAAGTATATGATATATAATCTTAAAATAATAATAAATATATATATTCACATATATAAATTTAACTAAAAACTATATATATAAATTTGTGAGTATTATAAAACTCGCTCTCATCCATAAACTATTATTGCAGGTACCCATTGTGAATATTTCTACGAGTATTCACGGATCGAGTTTTTTTTGCTATCCCTAAATATTCAACATCCAAAATATTAGAAGTCTCTAACCTTTTTACTTTTGATTACAAAATTTAAGGCCTAAGTAAAATTCTGCTTAGAGATACTTTTTAATAATTTCCATTTAAAACTGAATATTAAATTATATTTTTTTATATTTAAATTCCACATATAGTAATTATATTAAAATAATATATTAAAAATATGATTATATAATATAATTAAATATGTCAGTTTTTTATGTTCAATATATCTTTTGTATGACCTAAAATCTCATTATTAAGATAGGGGGAGAAATGCGCTTACTCCAAGGTAAGTTTTTTAAATTTACTTCTCATCCTAACCATCAATTCTAGATAAATTTGATGGTTTGAATTAGTGAGTAGATCTAAACCATTAGATGTTCATAAAATTAATGGCTACAATCATAAGTAACTTTAAAAAACTTACTCTTCGAATAAATTGATCTCACTCATAAATATATATATATATATTTAAAGAAGTCCTAGTCTAATTTACTTATTAAAAAAGTCAAATCTAATTTAATTTAGAAGAGAAATCTATTTACTCTAATAGTAAGTTTTTTAAATACGCTCTTCATCATAGCCTCATTTTTAGGAAAAATTAATTATTTGAATTAATGAGTAGATCTAAATTATTAGATATCTATAGAATTAATAGATATGATGAAAAGTAAGTTTAAAGAATAAGTGGATATTAGTTATTTAATTTATGGAGCTAAGTCCATAATAGGGTGCTTAGGCTTTTTACGACCTAATTGGAGATAAGTTGGTGATTTTGAATTGGTTGTGGTCCATCTCCAGCTTTTAAGAGCGGCCTCCCATGTAGGCTGTGTAAAAGATCCTCTTCCAGGATCTATTTTTTTATTTTATTTTCGGGTAAGAGTTTTTTCAGTGGGAGGATTTTTATTTTTATATAAAAAACTGAGAGAGAGTAATGTCATTTGCATGAGTTGGAGGAGGGGATGTAGATGAACGAAGGGTTTATCTATTTTGTTTGTAGATTTTTTTAATAATTAAATGGTTGTCGGTTCAAATTTTAGAAATAATTTTTTTAGAAGTTAAGGTTATGTATATCTAATTATCTATCCTGCATACACCTAATTAAGTAAACGTTTTGTACAATAACTTTTTGAATATCCACCGTTTGAAACGATAAATGGAAAAGCTTTTTCCAAAATGTCTATGAGCATTTATTTTTTATTTAAAAGTTAATAATAACTAATATATCAATGATGGATGATGTGACTATAACCATAAAAAACTTAGCATATATTATTTTTCTCCTTCTAAATAATTTTTAAGTAAATGCAGGTTTATTTAATTTATTTTTCTCTTTGATTTTCAAAATGTGGATCATGTATTTTATTGTTTTTGCCCCTGAGAGATTATGATTTTCTATATAAAACTTGTGTCAATGTGATTGGTTCAAAAATCTTGAGTTATTAAGTAATCAATATTGTTTCATTTTTTTAATAGAAAATATTATGTTGTTGGTGATATTATTACCCATCATTTTATTAATTTTCCTAAGTTAAGCAAATGGTTAAATCCACTATTCTTCAGTTGGGATGGGTAATCATGAACCTTGAAAATATTAGTTCCTTATCTAAGAAAGTGAGGGAATATCTTTGATAGTACCAAAAAAATTCATTATTTTTCAACACATTTTTTTATGGATTGATTTGTTAATAAATTAAGAGTATATAAATTACATACAATTTTGTTTTATTTTAGTTTTAAGTATGAGACAAAAAGAACATATGATAGAAACTACAATATTTTTATTTTATATTAATTACAAGACAAAAAGGAAACATTACATACATTCTTAATTTGTGTTAATCTAACCCATAACATCAAATTTAGGAAATAAAAATTAATATAATATTAGACTTTTATATTTCCAAAATTAAGTTTGATAACACCCAATAAAACTGGAGTATATTAGACTTTTATATTTCAAAAAATAACTGTGTTGCTTTTTGTGATTTAAATAAAAATATTTAATTATTAAACTTTATGTTTAAATGTATTTTTAATTAATTATCATGAAACAATTTTTCAATCAAGGAACATGAAACCTTTTCCCACTTCACTTCTCTTTTACTTCCTAAACTGGATCTCAAATTTCCCAATGGACTTTAGAAATGCTCTTCTCTTATTCTTTTAACTAGCAAGTTATTTGTGGATTTGTAAGGGTAGTAATTTTTGTCGCACGATTAAGAATGTATATATTACATGTGTATTCATATTATTAAGAGCATACATGTTATCTATGCATTCATATTGTTAAGAATAAACATGTGACTCATACATTTTAATGGTTCAAACCATAGTTATTAAAACCGTACCGTACCGGCCGGTTCAACCGGAAAACCGGTGAACCGGTCCCCTAACCGGTACGGTACAGGTGTTGAACCGGCCAAGTATCAAACCGGTCAAAAACTGGTCCAAACCGGTCAAAACCGGTGAACCGGCCGGTATTTAGCATTTTAAAATTTAAAAAAAAATAGATGATATTAATTGAGAATATTTTAATAAGATTGAATTCCTACTATTTAAGTTTTAAAAATAATTTATTAATGTTAATTGAGAAAAATTTAAGATCTATTTAAATAATTCTTATTAAACTATTATTTTTTAAGTGAAATAGAATACCAAAAAAATTATTTATTAATTGTAATATCATAGCTCATTCTATTAATAACAATAATGGATTCCTATTATTTAAGTTTTAAAAATTATTAAATGCTATTAATTGAGACAGTTTTAACATCTATCATTTAAATGTGTAATTCCTACTTATTCATGTAACATTTTAAAAATTTAAAAAATGATTAGATAATATTTAGTGAGAATGTTTTAATAAGATTGAATTCCTACTATTTAAGTTATAAAAATAATTAAAAATATTATTTGACAACTTTTTAAAATATATTTAAATAATTAGTATTAAAATGATTATTTTGAAATAAATTCATTGTCTATTATTTAGATATGCAATTATTACATATCCTATTTAATGTTTTAAATTTTAAAAAATGATTAGATGATATTAATCGAGAATGTATTGATAAGATTGAATTCCTACTATTTCAGTTTTAAAAATAATTAAATAACATTAATTGAAAATGTTTAAAATCTTTTTAAATAATTAGTATTAAAAATGATTATTTTGAAATAATATTCACAAATTTACTTATTAATTTTAATATTATAACTCATTCTATTAATAGTAACAATAAATTTCTCCTACTTATGTTTTAAAAAATGATTAAATGATAATAATTGAGAACATTTTAAGATCTATATCTAAATGTGCAATTACGACATAGCCTATTTAACGTTTTAAAATTTAAAAATGGTTAGATGATATTAATTGAGAATATTTTAATAAGATTGAATTCCTATTATTTTAGTTTTAAAAATAATAAATAGTATTAATTGAAAAGGTTTTAAGATCTTTTTAAATAATTAGTATTAAAATTGATTATTTTGAAATAAATTCATTGTCTATTTTTAAGCGAAATAGAATATCATTTAATTATTTAATTTTAATATCATAACTTATTCTATTAATAGTAACAATAGATTTATTCTATCAACAAATTTCCTTATTAATATTAATATCATAACCCATTCTATTAATAGTAACAATAGATTTCTCTGATTTAAGTTTTAAAAAATGATTAAATGATATTAATTGAGAACATTTTAAGATCTACTATCTAAATGTATAATTACGACATAAACTATTTAGCGTTTAAAAATTAAAAAAATGATTAGATGATATTAATTGAGAATGTTTTAATAAGATTGAATTCCTACTATTCGAGTTTTAAAAATAATTAAATAATATTAATTGAAAACATTTTAAGATCTATTTAAATAATTAGTATTACAAATGATTATTTTAAACTAAATTTACTGTCTATTATTTTTAAAGCGAAGTAGAATATCAATATATTTTTCCTTAATAACTGTAATACCATAACTCATTATATTAATAGTAACAATGGACTCATCTTATTTAAGTATTAAAAAATGATTAAATAATATTAATTGAGAACGCTTTAAGATTTACTCTTTAATTATGCAATTACTAAGATTGAGAATGTTTTAATAAGATTGAATTTATATCCATAATGAGCATTGCTTATATCCATAATGGCATGGCAAGAAGCTTAAGTTAAGGAGATGGTGACATGTGTCAATAAGAAGTTTTTTTTAATAATTAGTATATTAAAATTATTATTTTGAAATAAATTCATTGTCAGTTATTTTTTAAGGGAGTTAGAATATTAACATATTTTCTTATTAATTGTAATTAATTGTAATATCATAACTCATTATATGACTAATTGAAAAGAGGAAGACAATTTCGACCATATATTTGTAGCCTCATTATTAAGTTTTCACAAATTTGTTATTTACAGTTATGCAAATTTATATCCATAATGAGCATTGCTTAAAATTAGCGAATCATAAATAATTTAATCAAAATATAAATCAAATCAATTAATTATCATAATCAATTATACATAATATGAAATTGAATATGTTAATATTAATTGCAAACGTTTTAAGATCTTTTTTAATAATTAGTATTAAAATCATTATTTTGAAATAAATTCATTGTCAGACATTTTTTAAGGGAGTTAGAATATCAACATATTTCCTTATTAATTGTAATATCATAACTCATTATATGACTAATTGAAAAGAGGAAGATAGTTTCGGCCATATATTTGTAGCCTCATTATTAAGTTTTCGCAAATTTATTATTTACAGTTATGCAAATTTATATTCATAATGAGCATTGCTTAAAATTAGCGAATCATAAATAATTTAATCAAAATATAAATCAAATCAATTAATTATCATAATCAATTATACATAATATTAAATTGAATATGCATAATATGAAAATTATACAATTTGAAACTTTCAAATAATATAGAAGAAAGTCATAATAAAAAATGACAAAATGGCTTATCAGGATCCGTGATGATGAAAATGGATTCAACACTAAAACATGTTTTGGATCGGATCTAAAACTTTATTAAATGTGGATAAACCCGAGTGATAGTTGTAAGAATCAAAATATGTTCAAAATTATATCAGTTTTTTTATTTTAAGGCTTTTATCTCTTTGATTGGTAAAATATGAAATAAAATTATATCTATCAATGAACATCTCGGTAGATAATTCATGAATGATGAAGTAATAAAAAATGAAATGACTATAAAATCATACCTCGTTTGATGATGGAAGAAATTAGATCTCTCTAATCAAAATTAAAAAAATGTAGGAGAAGTAGTTTGTGAGTTTCAAAAGAAGAGAAGATTAAGAAGAAAATTGAAATAAGAATAGAGAAGAAAATCAAGAAGTAGATTGAAATGAAATAAGAGTAGAGAAATGAAAGATTAATTTGATGAAAATCATACCTCGTTTGATGATGGAAAAGATTAGACATGTCTAATAAAAATGAATGGACAATCTATTCTCACATATATTTATATTAAGATAGTACAATAAGGATATAGTGTGTGTGAGTTCATTATAAGAATATGTGGACATTTTGGAGGGAGAAAAGTTAAGGAAATAACGATATGTGTCAATGATGACATAACAAATAGCTTAAGTTAAGGAGATGGTGACATGTGCCAATAATGAACTTATTTTGTTACATAGATAATAGATGGGGTTGCTTATTCTTCAGTTCTAAACTCTTAAGGTTCATAGTTTTCTTTGAGATAGAATTGGTGTTGGAAACTTGAAACCTACCATGAAGTACTAAATTATATAATTATTATTTTTTAGGATTTGTGTTAGTTGATTAAATCCCTGAATTTATTTCATATAATGTGTGAAGCTATTCTTCTCTCCTGTTCAATATTAATGTAGAAAAAAGAGCTTTAATTATAAAAAGAATATAATATCTATGTAGTGTTAGTCTAAAAATTTATAGACAATCAATACATCACTCATTATTCATTTGTATTATTTTTATATAAGAGCTAATAATAATTAAAAATGAATGATGGATAATAAAGTGATAATATAAAAACTTTTATACTATCATTATATGCATTTTTCTCTCTTATAAAAATGAAACTAAAAAAACAATTTTTTTTGCTTAAAAGGAGCATATACGCTAAAATGTGAAACTAGGAAACAATTTTAGTATATTTCTTTTCAAAGTAAATATTCATTTTAGTCTTTCATATTTTTTGACATTGTCGGTTTAGTCATTAAAAAAAGAAAAGACTTAAGATGGTTCCCAAAAATTTCAAACGTGGATCAAATTAGTCATTTTAACATATTTTATAACATATGGTAGGTACTAATTTGACCCGGAAAATATGAAGGACTAAACTGGTAAGGTCGAAAATTACGAAGAACTAAAATGTGTATTTACTCTTGTTTTTATAAAGAGCTTTTAATAGGGGGAAAAGTCATACCAAAACCCAAAATAATGTATATTTGTGTTGGATGGATCGTTTGAGCCCAATAACTCAATAGGCCGTGCAGATAACCCAAGAAAAATACTCATCTCTCAATTAAATTTTAAGATTATATTTTGTAAATGTGGAAGACTAACAATTTTAATTAATGTTAACATTTCTTGCTTTTAATCAATTCGGGCATTAGTGAGAGTCCCATAGCCTTGTATTATAGGTACTATATATGTGATATTTGTTTTCAATCCGGGGAATGAAAATTTATCTAGTCATTTCTTTACCTTATTAAGATTTTATTTAGAAAATATCTTCTCAACTATTCCTCTACTAAGGTTCCACTATAACATTGTTGGTGAGAGTTATATATGGAAAAGTGATACATACTGTTAAATGTATTTTAGTTATTAGTAAAGGGTAGTCTTGTCTTTTTGTATTTACTTAACTTCCTATATGTATTGGCTCTTTGGCCTTATCTCCATTATCAATTCCATTTGCATTTCTCCTCTCCCTTCTCTCTTCTTCTTCTCCTCTCTCTTCTCTCTTCCTTCTTATGCAGCTGATCTAACATGGTATCAAGAGCAAGGTTTGCTAAGGCCACAGCTTTCGCAGATCCTGTTCATGCTTCTGGGTTCCATCATCTTTTCTTCTTCTTTGCAGTGGTAGATCAGCCTCCGCATTTCGCAGATCGGAGATCTCAGTTTCAGATTCGCAGTTTTCATTGAGCAAATTTGTCAGGTTATCTGTT
>NC_032023.1:17244017-17244457 GCF_001865875.1 Lupinus angustifolius
TTCAACTTGCAAAATATGATTCAGCATCTCAGGTTTGGGAGCACCTTAAACGATTGTATGTGCAGTCCAATTTTGCAAAACAATATCAGTTAGAGATTGATATTCGAGCTCTCCAACAACATAGCATGAGCATCCAAGAGTTTTATTCTGCTATGACTAATCTTTGGGACCAATTGGCACTCACTGAATCTGCAGAATTGCAAGCATTCACACCGTACACTGATCGCCGGGAACAACAGCGTTTAGTACAGTTTTTGATGGCTCTTCGGAATGATTTTGAAGGCCTACGTGGTTCCATTTTGCATCGCACTCCTCTGCCATCTGTTGACTATGTTGTTAATGAACTTTTAGCTGAAGAAATTCGTTTGAAGTCCCACTCTGAAAAGGGAATTGTTGACAAAGGGATTCTGCCAAGCCCCTCTGTGTTTGCTGCTCCTGTT
>NC_032023.1:17244557-17244942 GCF_001865875.1 Lupinus angustifolius
TTCTGAATTCTTTGGTATTTATTGTCATTTTCGTGCTTTGGTTAATACTCAATATAACTCTGTTATTAAGTGCTTCCGCTGTGATTTAGGTGGTGAATACACCTCTAACAAATTCTCTGAGTTACTTTCCTCTGATGGAACAGTTCACCAAGCCTCTTGTACTGACACCCCTGAACAAAATGGAGTTGCTGAAAGAAAGCATCGTCACATTCTTGAAACAGCCCGTTCTATGCTTCTGTCAGCATCGGCTCCTTCTGAGTTCTGGGGTGAGGCTGTCAAAACTGCGGTTCATGTCATTAACAGATTTCCTTCTTCTGTTACTTCAGGTTTGTCTCATTTTGAAAGATTGTATGGTCATCCTCCTGATTATTCATCATTGAGGGTT
>NC_032023.1:17245042-17282255 GCF_001865875.1 Lupinus angustifolius
ACTTCCTATATGTATTGGCCCTTTGGCCTTATCTCCATTATCAATTCCATTTGCATTTCTCCTCTCCCTTCTCTCTTCCTTCCTATGCAGCTGATCTAACACATATAAGTTTGATTAAGGTATATTGCTAGATATTGATAAGTGAGTGAAGCTATCAAAAGAGAAATTACTCATACTTGGTCAATTCTGATAGAGTGAACGTCATATTAGATGTTGACCCTTAAATGAGTGATAATATTAGGAGTCTCACATTGGATAACATAATAAATTTTATATACTAGTTTCTATATGTTTAATGATAGTTTTTAGTTTTCAATATATTTGATTATATAAATAATTTTTCCTTTTATTTATGCAATTGAATTGTGTATTTCATGCTCATGGGTTTTACTTTTTAGTGTGGATATCTAGAAGTAGGGTATGTTAATAATGGGAAGAATTTGAATAATCAAATTGCAAAAGAAATCTATCAGAATATTTTTTTTAAAGCAGTTGTCAACTCTTGTTCATCCTCTTTTCGTTTTCGGTCTTCAACCATTCTTACTAACAATCATTCACCAGATCCTAATAGTTGGCAATTATGTTGACAAAATTTTAAAGTATACATACAATTTTTGAATGTATACATACAATTTTTTAAAGTATGCACACCCTACTATATGTTTCATTATACTAAAGATTTTGAATGTTAAGATGCATTTTAATAATTATGAAAGAATGGACTAAATCAACTAATAAAATCATTTGTCAAATCTCTCCACGACAAAAAGTTCAAGCATCATCCTTACCGGTTGAAATCTATAGGATTTCCAAATCCAATATCCAATGACTAAAAAATATATGTTCTTATTTTGATATTGATATTTATGTTTTATAATACATGTTTAGTGGTTTTTTTTCAAAAATATTTTGGAGGGTGAAAATCCAGCGATCCATGCTCATATCAGCCAACGATTTTGTTGTTTAATATTCTAATGTCAATGCTGTTTTGGGTCAACAAATTGAAGAAATTTGGTTATAATTATGCATATTTCATGTGCAGGCTGTTAGGAGTCACACATTGAGTAAAATAGTAAATTCAATATAGTACTTAAGTGATGAGACTCTCCCACCTTATAGACTATTATTTTTAGGTTGGACTTTCCTCAAGTGCTTATTGTCACAAAAAAGACTACCTAAGTGATGAGGCTCTCCCACCTTAAGGTATATTACTGTAATAGAAAAGGAAGAAGTGCTTGAATTTCCCTTGTAAAGAAGGGAAGAAGAGAATGAAAGAGAACACAAGAGTGAATAATATCTCTTTACTTTTATTGAAGATAATCCAAAAACGAAGAAGAATTAATTCCTATATTCTTGAATGAAATGATAAGCCATATAAGTAGCCTATGGAGACTAACTAAATCATAACAAAATTAACTAACTTTCTAAATATGGAAAGAGGGTAAAAACGTAAGTTAACTTGTAGCTCAAGTAATGGGGTGTATGAGCCAAGTTGGCAATCTAGTGCACCAACTTGGTTGACTGATGTGCCTTGCTCGGTCACGTTGTCTGGTGTGTCTTGCTCGGTCAGGTTGATCTGTGTCTGGTGCGTGCTTGGTGCGCCTTGCTCGGTCAAGTTGGTGTGTCTCTGGTGCGTGTCTGATGCGATTTTCTCCGTCAAGTTTGTGTGTGTTCCTCGGTCAAGTTGTGCGTGTTGGTGCGTGTCTGATTCGATTTTCTCAGTCAGTTTGGTTTGGTCGTTTTGCTGTGATGTTGGGCTGTTTGACTTGTGTTGTGATGTGTGGACTGATATACTAAATACGGATAGGTGAGTGAAACCACCAAAAAGAGAAAAAGTTAGTCTATTAGGTGGGAGAGTCTCATGACTTAATATCATATTGAGTTTGTTATACTATTCAACGTGAGACTCCTAACGTAGACACACAGAGATTGTATCTTTCTTTAAATGTTACCAAAATAAAATATCTTTCTTCTGATGTAGTTTCACTTAACCATCACAACCACTTATGAAAATTTCTGACTTCTACACTAGTTAAATAGTCTCTTTCTACATACAAGATTGTCTAAGATAATGGTACTAAACATTGGACAAATATATCATAGCTATAACGTTCCACAAAAAACAACACAATCAATTTCTTAATGGGGAAGTTTCAGTTTCTTCTTCTTTCCATACAATTATTTTTCTTTTCTCGTGGGAGCTAGGTGGAGTTTTGTCCCTTGAGCCACCCCATCTTAAACTGCGACTATCCTATATAAGTAGTTATCTAAACTCTATTAAACATTCTAACATATGTTATAATTAGTACTTTAGAAGCTCAAAATCCTACATGTAAATAGCACAAGTGTGAAACTGTGAATGTACATTGTTATGGCACTAGCATTCTGTCATTGTTTACGTTCACTCTCTCAACAAAGAAAACAACATATAAATCATTGTCTATCATTGATTGTAAGGTCCTACTCCAGATAAATAAAAAAGTGCATTTTATTGAAGTCCACCAACTTACAGGATACTTTGTATAAAACTCCTAACTCCAAAGTTACATGAAATAAATATGGGGCCATAGGAGGTTTTATTATTGATTCCATGCATCCAAAACGAAAGGGAAAATGGCTTGGGGACCAGGGGACCAGGGGATAAGATTCAATAAAAACATGATCGTGGAAACACAATCCATAACTAAGAAAGTTAAATGAACTCCTAATAACAACACTCACTAGCTGGTATTCATGATCTTTGGTGATAGTATTACCCTTCAGATGTTGATTCAGTACTAGGCAGATACCCATAAAAACATTGAATATATGGATGGAAAAATAACAAGTTGGTAATGACTAGATGGCCAGCACAATTCATTTCAAGCAACCATAAATAACAACAACCCAACATCGGGGTTTCGAGAAAGGAAAGTGTCTTTTAATCCAATATATATAGCATGACTTGATCATGAATTGGGATCATTTTCTTAGCTTTTCTTTCAACCTCTCAACAGCAGCCCTAAGAGTTCCCTCATCCTTGCAGAAAGTAAACCTCACTAGATTCTTTCCGTCTTCTGGATTCAAGTAAAACACACTGGTAGGGATTGCCACCACTCCTACCTCCTTAATTAGATATTCGCAAAACGCAACATCATTTTCGTGTCCAAAAGGTGTGTGATCCACAACCACAAAGTAGGTTCCGTTGGATGGGAATACCTTGAAGCCAACGGCCTCCAGCCCTTCCACCAAAATAGCCCTCTTTGCCATATAATCCCTCTTTAGCTCCACAAAGTACGAATCTGGTGCTCTGAGAGCTGCCGCAGTTGCAGACTGCATAGGAGTTGAGGTTGCAAAAGTGAGATAAGAATGTGCCTGTCTCACTCCCCATGTTAAGTGCGGGGGTGCTATGGCCCACCCAATCTTCCATCCTGTTAAAGAAAATGTCTTCCCCAATGAGTTCATTGTCACTGTCCTTTCGAACATTCCAGGCAAAGAAGCCGGTGAAATGTGTTCCACATCAAATGCCAGCTTATCATAAACTTCATCACTGAAAACCAGAACATCATTCTCAATGCAAAGGGACGCAATGAAATTGAGCTCCTCTCGAGTGAACATCTTTCCAGTAGGGTTGTGAGGAGTATTTATCATAATGGCACGTGTATTCTTTGAGATGGCGGACTTTAACTCCTCAATTGGGGCAGCAAAATCCGGAGGGCGCAAAGTGATGCTTTTTACTTTTGCACCAGCCATGGACAAAGTGGCTTCATAAGAATCATAAAATGGAGCAAATAGGATAACCTCATCACCAGGATTTATTAGTCCTAATATAGTTGCAGCAATTGCTTCTGTGCAGCCACTTGTAACAGTAATTTCCTTCTCAGGATCCACTACAAGTCCGGTATCTTTCTTAAATCTCTCAGCAATGGCATTGTTCAAGTCTGGGACTCCATAACCCCGGGCATACTGATTTTTCCCATCCCTGATTGCCTGAATTGCTGCTTCCTTCACAAAGTCGGGACCATCAAAGTTTGGAAAGCCTTGACCAAGGTTTATGGCTCCATGTTTGGCAGCAAGCATACTCATTTGAGTGAAGATTGTTGTTTTGAACTTCTCTAAGCGCTTTGCAACCTAACAACCAAATAACAATCAGCAAAAAACAATGTAAGGAGGTGGCAAACAAGTTGATTATAAAGTTCCTTTTTCCTCTCATTTTTTGGGGTCCATGGATACCGTCATACCAGATACATAATAGAACCAAACTCTCTTCCTTACAAAACCCCGCCCCTTTGTACAATTATGGTCTAAGACCCTCAATGTCCTGAAATCACTCTGGATTCTGAGTTCCAACTAATCCGAGTTGAATCCAGAAGACCCATTTAAGGGTGCAAAGCTCTCCTAACACATATTCTCTCAAATCACGGGAGTTGAGCGCAGGAGCATGCTTAAGGGGAACTGAGCTCCTTGCCAATTGAACCAACAGGCGTTGATTCCCCTTTGTAGGACTCAACTAGACAAGATATAATCCGAGATCCTTGCACATATAGGAAGGTTTTCCAAGCTAAACATGCTAACATCTACAACCTCAACCAAGCAACTAAGTAAATTCAAAAGGAACTACGAATATCAGGTATAAACAAAACAAGAAAAAAACAATGATTGACTTATAGGGTATAAATGCCATATCCTATATATACAAGAACACTGCATCATGATGAAAATACAAAGGAAATAGTTTAACAGTAAACAAGAAGCTAAGATAGAAGATACTGCGTGCACAATAAGTCAATAACACAATTATCATTAAAACATATGATTTTGCAACAAACACTAAAGAGTATTAAGAAAGCTACAAACTTCAATCACAGTGACCAACATCATGGTCTTAAAAAAGGTGCATCTCAGGAATCTAATTGTGAAACAACATAAATAAAAAATAATTAAACCCTATTGAAAATGATGATAATAGTAAATAGAAACGGATCTAAAAGGTAGTAATAAGTAAGCAAAACCTGCAAAGGGTGATGCTTTATCTGGGTGGTGGTGACGTCATTATGAGTGTTGGAAACAGTGGACATGGTGGCTGCAATGAAAGGTGAAAACTTTGGGGTAGAAGAGGAAGAAAGGGGAATGAAATGGTTTGAAGAATTGAGGAATTTGGAGGAAGAAAGTATGAATCGCATTGGTTGTATGAAAGTGTGGAAATGCTTTGATTCGTTCTGATGCTGATAGGTAGAGTAAAGATGGCTTTTTTTTATTTTATTTAATTTTAGAAATAGAAGGGGATTTCACTGAATGAAGATGTGTTCTAGTCTTAATTAGTGTATAGTTTACTGAAAATATGGATACAGAATATTTATACAAATCATTATATTTTTATGTTTCATTTGAGTTATGATTGTATGATGAGTAAATATGCAACCAGTCAAATTACCTACGTGGTGTATGATTGTAATATGAGTAAATATATAATTATAAGATGAACAAATATAAATGATGAATAATATATTGATAATGTATAAAACTTGTATATTGTTAGTGTATAATTTTTTTCTTTAGTTTTTATATTTCCGAATATGTGTATATAAAACAAAATAAAAAGTATTTTTTTAGAAAGAACACAAAATCCAATTCTCCTTTAAAAAATCACCTTTTTAGGAAGAGTTCAGTAGAACGAAGCTTCAAAAAGTTGAATTTGGAAAATTTTACGACAATGCACTCTTTTGGAACGGTATGGCCCAAACTGGAAATGGAAAGCCCAAACAAAATTATGGCACAAGGACTATGTTATTATCGAATAATGTTAGTTTAGGATAGAGTCTATTATTTTGTAACATCTGACAAATTGTATGGTCCAAATCAGTTTTATTTTAGATATTTTCATCTTTCCATCCTTTTTAAGTTGTAATGAATTCTAGACATGAATATGCAGAATGAATTAAGTATATTTCCATTTTGTTTTCCTTTTATTCTTCATTTAAAGTTTTAGCCTAACATTTTGGACATGTCACCTTGATGTGATGATTTTTAAGCTGATTCATTAGATAATGATATTAATAATTTTAAGGTACAATAATGGTTATACAAGACAGTGTGGCACAGGACAAGAGTGTTCATAGAGCCCCAATTAGAGCAAGAAATTGGGCCTCATCCAAAGCTTATTAACCAGGAAAACCCACCAAAATCCAAGGCCGAGAAATATAAGGATTATGCTTCTTGTTGTAAACGCAATAAGATCCCTCAGTAAGTGAAGCTGCGTGAACATATGCATACATATATATATATGTTGAAATTGTGAAATAAATAATAAATATAATAAGCAGTGTACGTAGTCCTTTGTTGCTGTACAGTCTCCTTATTGAGAATTCAGATTTTACTTCTTCATTTTTCTCTCATATGTCTCATTTTCTGTCTATGATATGTGCTACTTGAAGCTTTGTTTTTATTTCTAGATTAAGGGTTTTCCCCCTCTTTCTGATTGGTTTAAAGCTCAGATATTCTGATTGGTTTGATACCTTACTGTGAAATCTTTGTTATTTAACCAATTTAACTTGAGAGGAATTTCAATTTGTTTGAAGTTTGTTCATGCTACCAGCTTTAATGTGAACCTTTTCTTAGTTATAGGTATTACAATCTCTGGTTTCTGCCCCAACCAGATCGTGTAACATACTAGAACCATCCTTTTCTTTTTCTAAAGTGACTTTCTTTGCTGGCTTGGCACTTCAATGATTTGGATGGGTGGTCAAAAGCAAATACCAACTCTCTAAACTCACCACATTCAATGATCCATTTTGGTGTGAGGCCACAACAAAATTAATAATTGAAACATTATGTGATAACTAACTTTTCAAATCTTGACTTCGAAAGTTGTAGATGAAATTTGAACTTTGTGGGCTACCCCACCATTCATTGTTGATTGTTTTCCTGCCACCATTGTTCCTCAAGCACGGGTCGTTTTATGGTACTTATTTTGCTTATACTTTTATTATAGGATGTTTTGCATACATGTTAATATGTTAGAGATTATGACCCTGCTACACATTTATGAAATTAAAAGAATAAAATGCACTTAACAATTTAAATGGGGTAATGTGAGGTTTCTAAAAAAGAGGGATTACATTATTAAAGATATATTAGAGGATATTTATGGAAGATGATAGTTGGCTAGGAAGTTAGGAATTACCTAGTTAGGTTTAGGTTAGTTACTTGATTTACAAGCTTTCTTATTTCTTTTTTTTTGTATAAATAAGTCATATTGGTTCACTTCTTACTTGTTCAATTCAATGATAATAATGATCAATGTTACATTCTAATGGAGGTTTTGATTCTTTATTCTTTAATTTCTCTTTTTCTTCTTTCTTTCTTGTTCATCTTTTCTTTCTCATTCTAACTCATACCATTTTAACATGGTATCATAAGATAATTATCTTTTAATAGCTTCCATTTATGGTTCCATGAAGGATTTCATGGAAAACTTCAACAATCAAGAACATGGTGGTGCTTTCTTTTGATACCTTCATTAGTGTTATCTTGCTCCCAATAGGTGACAATGCTACATGTGGCAAGACTATATTAATTTCTTTGATTGCTCCAGCGTTGGTTCTTCAGCATCCAATGTTTCTTTTCAATATATGATCCTAAATTCTTCATTATCACCTTCTTCATCGACCTTCAAATTTAGATCAAAGGAGTTTGTTTTTGGTCAAGAATTCTTTTCAAGTACATAAGTTAGCTTCTTGATATCCTCAAGCTCTTCAAGAATGGAGTACTATGACCAATTTATCTCATACAATATTACATCATTTTCTTATTCTTCATCATTTACCCATCTTTATTATTCATCATTGAAGCATCCCATTAGGATCAAGATTCAGACCTGTTCTCTCTCTTTCATCATTAATGGATGGTTCGCTTATGTCCATGATGATTAAGCTCAGATATAACTTCTATGGTTAAGCATTGAATGAGTAGCTTCTGTCCATAATGGTTAAGCAAATATATAGCTTTTACTATGGACGGTTAAGCATTTGATGACATAGCTTCTGCCATGAGTGGTTAAACATTGTTATTATTTCAAATCAATTCTAAGCTGGGGAGTGAAAATTTTCACTCGCCAGCTTGAGGGGATATTAAAGATATATTAGAGGATATTTTTGGAAGATTATAATTGGTTAGGAAGTTAGGAATTAGCTAGTTAGGTTTGTGTTAGTTACTTGTTTTACAAAATTTCTTTTCTTATTAATAAGTCAAATTGACTCACTTCTTACTTGTTCAATTCAATGATAATAATGAGAAGTATTACATTTTAATGGAGGTTTTGATTCTCTATTCTTTAATTTCGTTTTTTCCTCTTTCTTTCTTGTTCATCTTTTCTTTCTCATTCATGCATGACACCTACCATTTTAACATATACATAAATGGTTTTCATTTATAGTATAGAGGATTAAATTAAAGTGGGGGCATTTATCTAGTTTGTTTGAAAAGATTTACATATATTCCCTTTTCTCTCCCCGTACTCTTCAAATGTCTTTTTTCAAACAGAATAATTTATTTTTAACATTTTTCTTTGTTAGATTTTTACCATGTCTATAGTTATTAAAAAATATTTTTAATGGTTATATCATGATTTAAGAGAGTGAATATGACACAACATTAAAGTTGTTGATAAGTAATGAAGAGATGTGTTCAAATCTTAAAAATAATCTTCTCATCAATGGGAAAAGATAAAATTGCATACATTTATACTTCTTAAATTTTACTAGGTAAAAGTCTCTTACATGAAACTCCATTTTTTTCATTATTAGGAAATGCTTTTAATTATAAATTATATTAAATAACATAAAAATAGTTATTCTAGGTGTTAAGAAAATAGAAGTTGCTTTTTTAAGGTTGATAGGCTTGTGTGAGGTCATGAACATCAAGTCTCTTGAAATGTCGAGTAAAGCATCACATGCAGATTAGGTTGATGTCAAGGCTTTTATTCACGTTCTAGTCATTTTACTTTTTTTGCATCCAAGATTACTTTATACACGTAATCAAGGACGATCGATAAGTCAGGCTCACCTAAGTTGGGTCCATCTCATGGCCCATTGGGTTCAAATTTTGTATAATTATAATTATATAAAAATTAAACGTATATTTTTTTACTAGGAAGCGTAAATAGACAATTAAATGTATATTTTATTGACCAATTATATATAAAAAATAAATGAATGACCTAGGCCATGCTACTCGTCACCCTTTTAGGGATTGCAATGGCTTTTTTTATTGGTGGGTTTTCTAATTATGCTTGTATCTCAATGGCTCTTCATGCTGAATTTTTGGGAGCAATGTATCGTTATCGATTGAAATAACTTTTGAAAATAATGGGAAGAAGTTAAGTCTAGTGGTCCAAGCTTTTAGAAACCCGAAGATTGTTACTTGCAACCTCACAAATAGTTGGTCCAATGGTCTTCATTATTTATGTAAACAAATATTTTTTCATATATCTCAAATTCCTAGGAATGCAATGCTTATGCTTATTTATGTTGGTGGAATTCCACTCCTAGATTTATTTGGGATGATGAGGAATGGTTTTTGAACCTACAGGTTTTGTTCATTTCCTTGCTTAAGTTTGGTTTTGCCCAAAATTTTCTTTTGTTTTTTTCTTCCTTTTTATTAATAAACTTTAGGGAACTCTTTTTCCTTTATGATCCATTGTTCCTTGAGGTTGGTTTTTCATCATAAGATTTTAATGAGGTCCTTTCATTTAAAAAAGTTATGAATAGTAGTGGTATAGATTTCATGAAATAGTAGTGTGGTCCATATGGTACTATAGATTTTACATTTTACAGATGCCTAATTTCTCACATCTTTTTCGACAGTTAGGCAATCACTTTGTAGAAACACATCAAGAGGGAAAGGACCTTTTTCATCTTTGCAAGCAAAGGATTTGAGATAACATTAGGAGATTAATTAGATGGTGAATATGATATATAAACAGTATGAGATTTGTGCTTGATGCTAGCTTTTTCCCAACATCATGCATGCAACTTCTATTTTGGTCTTGGTCTATAAGATGAAAGATCATTTATTCTAAACGGTGTTTCATTCTCTGTTTTGGATCAATCAGAATATTACTTTTTGCTATAATTTGTTTTTTTTAAATTTTCTTTTTATTCATGTGGTAATATATGAATGATCCGTGACAATGAATGAGAAATCACTGTGATACGTGATTTATGTTGGGTATTCCAAGTGTGAATGAAGAAGTCTTACAATGGGTAAAAATAGATGAGTTAAAGAGCATATAAGTGGATGGACTCATAGACCTAATAACTTAAGGTTTTGGGTCAAGATGTGGTGTCAAACCCAATAATATGCTTGTTTCACTTAGCCCATGAAAAAATGTTTTAACCCATGAATGAAGATCTCCCAACACTTTATTATGTCTATTAACCTTCTAGCATGATGAATACATCCTTGTCTCATCCACTTAAACCTAGACATGATGATATTAATATATTACTTTTGTAAAATAAAGTTAAAATAAAATATCATTTTTATTTGTTGACAAACTCTGATTTATACGAGAGAGATAATATGAGACTCAGGATTTTCATCCTAATGACATTTCCTATCCCCATTTCCCACCCTCTAACAAATCTCAAAGTGAGTGTACTTTTCGTTTAATGGTTACAAAATAGGTGAACTATGGATTGTACAGTTCATGTGAATTATTAGAGGGGAGGATTTTGATAATTATATGGTTCATTTTGCAATTGTTTGTAATCTATAAATGCAAAATAGAGGAAATTTCACACTATGGTCTATTTGTCTACTCTTTACTTCTAGAGTGAATCTCACATTTTCTTATCAATATTTTTTAAAACAACACAACTTCTTTTATCTAAAAAACCCATTGGATCTCAAGTTCTCAACTAAGCCAAATTGAGTTAGCAAAATATGTTCAAGAGAATAAAACTCTCATGAATTCTATATTTTTCATTTACAATACTCAAGCCTAAAATCTTATGTTAGAGGAATTATAAACTCCTTACAACTTGGACCAGATGTATTATATGCACACAATACTTAGTAGCAACAAAGCTAGGAGAAATCATTGTCCCATTTGGTAATGTTTTAGTTAAATATAGCTAATAGCTGTGTGCAAAAAAAAGGAGAAAAAGATAGCACAAAGCAAGACCAACATATGGCAATGTAGTTGCACAACAAGAAATGATTAATCAGCACATGAAATAACTCTAAATGTAAGTTCCTACAGAGGGGTGGCCATGATTGCCATCACACTTTTAATTAGCTGACACATTCAACATTGCTTCTTACAGTAATAATAAAATAAAGTGGAATAAATGAAGAAAATAAAGTAAAAAAGTACAAATACCAATCTCTTTACACACATGTATGATCTCAAAGTATCACAAAGAAACTAGAGAAGCTCTTTATTTAAGTCTTGTGAGGGGGACACTGATAGCACTTGGCAAATAGTCCAAATGTGTTAATTTGGTGTATGAAATTAAGCATACTTGCCCATCCTCCTAACCCAAATCCCACCACCAAAACCCATACCACCACAAAGATGTTCATTGAGTATGATCCTACCCAACCTCCTAAAATTGATGGTGGTCTCTCTATAGCATTCTGTCAAGAAAAATGAGACAGTATAATTATGTTAGCACATAAGCACCAAGTGAAACATTGGTAAATAAAAATGTTTAGAGACATGATATTTGCTATAACTTTTTGTTAGAATAATGTTATGTGTAATATGCTTGTGGATTATTCATCCAATGAGTATTATCTCTAGCATTTTATTTCATCTAACAATGAGATGAGTTTTGTAGAAAATTTGACTATTAATTTTGATCTTGTTAACCGATGTCATTTAAAGAAATGACTATATCACTTTTCGCGACAAAATTTTATGTTTAACTGATATGATCCACCGATATTACATAGCATTACTTCATAAAATAAAGAGTAAATTATACTAACACTCCTGAGTTTTAGTGAAATTATACAAACCACCCCTCACTTTTCTAAACTTACACAAACCTCTCATAGTTTTATACTTTCATTACACTGACCACCCCTGTATAAGAAATAAGTGTAATTTTTAAATAAAAAATGTGATAAATGCAATTAAGTGAAACAAAACATGATATATTGTGTAGACAAGTCTAAATAATATACAAATCAATGTATCTTTATTATTTTTGGTTCGTTACACTACATTATAAGTGATTTAAACAATATTTATTTATAATTGTTGATGCATTTTGTAACAAAAAAATAATAAAGATACATTGATTTGTATATTATTTAGACTTGTCTACACAATATATCATGTTTTGTTTAAATTAATTGCATTTATCACATTTTTTGTTTAAAAATTACACTTATTTCTTATAGTCAGGGTAATGAAAGTACAAAACTAGGGGAGGTTTGTGTAAGCTTAGAAAAGTGAGGGGTGGTCTGTGTAATTTCATTAAAACTCAGGAGTGTCAGTGTAATTTACTCTAAAATAAATTTCTGAAATAAGCAGTTGTATATCTAACCTCTCTAGCAGTTGCTGAAGCAAAGGTGACCATGTGTGCCAAGGCAGGAATTATGTAAACAGTGAAGCTGACCAAGAGAGATCCAACAGTTGAGTTAATTGGACCAAAGAAAGGGAATATGATTGCTAAGAACCATATTGGAATCACCACTGGAAGTCTAACCAATGCCCTCTTGAACAAACTCTTGGTTTCATGCACCCCAACAAATTTCTCCCACACAAAATATAGAGGAGTGCAAGCAAATCCAAAAGTTATAAACTGCAACAACCACCAACATAATAGCCCTTTAGATAATATTGTCTGTTATCCGACCCTACCTAGTCGGATTAAGGCTTAACAGTTGTTGTATAATAATGATCGCTACAATTAATTAGCCTTAGTTTCGGATTAAAATTAATTATAATATATGTTTAAGAATATTTATTCAATGATAATTAACCTGGTGAATGAGCATAAGAATGACAGCAATATCTCTGAACCCTGTCCTTGGGAGCAAAGAGAGGGCATTGGAATGGGTTAGGAGCATGTCCCCAAATGCCCAATATACTGCAGATGCTGATGGTAAAGTTAGGGTCAGGACATATAGTGTTGCTATCAGATATATCATCTTAAACTTCTGTGGCTTCCACATTGCATGCATAATTTCCCTATAGTATAAAATTAATATATGCCTGTCAGATTCATATAGCACATGGAGATATAACTTTTTTCTGAGCACATAGTTAATTTGGAATCCCAATATAAAGTAAAAGTTTGGACAAAGTTCTCCTTGAAGTTTCCATAAATCATGTTACTAATAGTAATGAAAAGAAACACTTTTTAGCTGTAATAAATGCAATGAAGATCCCTTTATTTAAGTAATTTGATTCAGCTTTGGAGTCCTCACACTGTAACAGCATGTCCACCAAATGTGTAGAGAATGTTGGTAGCCCCAGTAAAGTAGAGAACCAATGTGGTTGGCCCTGAGTGTGTCACCCCCTCAACCTTCATAAACATTCATATTGAATAACATAAATAATAAGCAAAAAATTTCACATGTATAAATTATGTTTAGCAATCATTCCTACTGAGCTTTGACTATATTATTTTCTTTTTCAGTTATAATGATGCACATAAATTATAGTTAAATTAGTTTTTTTTAGCATTTTTTATAACCCCTAGTAGATACTATTTTGACTTACATTCATGAAATTTGAGTATTAGTTTGAATTTTTATTTTTTTGGGACTAAATTAGTACACGTGAAAATTTGTAAGGACCAGTATTCATACTAAATTATATTAGTTACCTGTCCATGGATAAGGGAAGCTATCGTCATATACCATGCAGTGTAAGTGGTCATAATGAGACCCAAAAATGACCAGATTCTATAATTGTGAAAAGAAGGAATGAACACTGTTGTTGCACAGCATGCACCAAAGATGTAAGTCCAAGTTCTCTTGTCCAGATTGTCATTTATGTAGTATATGTTACTGAAGCAATTATTGTATAAGACAAACAAAAAATATTAGCTATGATAATAATATGAATATACACACATATTATATATTCAAAATAGTAATGTAACTCCCTACCTTGCACAGGCAATTAGTTGAATTACTGATCCAAACAGAAGGAAAGTACAATTGAAAAAGAGACCAAGATTCCTCCAGTGTTTGCCTAAAAGTCCATCAAGAACTTCAAACCACTACAAACAATAAAAAAAACAAGATTTAAAAGGAGAATCTAAAGTAACATATTAAGCTATCACATTTATTCACACAGGGGTAATAAGAATATGAAGTATATGATAAACTGATGAATATAATTTACCTGAATTACATGGTTCCTGAAATCAACTTTTTCTCTTTCCTTTCTTGTTCTGTACTCAACATAAAGGGCAGTGATAAGGTATGCAGTCCAGCTTCCCATAATTCCATAAAAAAGCTGAAATACAATCCCAGATACCATCCCAAGTTGTGAAAATGAATATGGTAATGTCAATAGAACTTGTGCAACCTACATTTAAATCCAACAAACAACTAAATTAATTTGAGATTGTTGCAACAACAAAATAAGATTATAGTTCTATAGATAAAATAAAAAATACATAATCTAAGTAGTGATGATTTGGACTAATGAATAAGTGCCTGATTAGAAGCACAGCTAAACCATGCATCATAGACAGAGCCACCATGCCATAAGAGCCTAGAAATTTTGCTAGAATTGGACTTAGAATCTTTCTCTTCCCTTTCCATTTCTAAGTAATTCCCTGCAACAACAGTCTCAACCTTCTCAGAAGCCATTATTGTTATCTATCTCCCTACAACTATTATGAGTGTGAGGGGAAAGACACCACTAAGTGACTAAATATAGAAATGAGAAGTGGTTCATTAATTTTCACCCTCCCTAACCCTTTACATTCTTATGCAACTTCCCTTTCCTTATATAAACTTTTTTCTTCAGCAAGTAACTGTATCACCCTAGTGGGGGACCTTGCTTAGTTCACAATTTCACATGTAGTCACCCTTTTTGCTTACAATCTTTTTATTTATTTATTATTCTTAGCAAACGTATCCTAACTTCTGATCCCTATCAAGTTATAAAAATCATTGAAGTGGTACATTCTCAACAAAGCCTATTTCATATACTATCTAAATTGAATGGTTAAGGTTTCATCTCAAAATTAATGGATAATGAGACAAACAATATAAGACTAAACCTAATAAATCTACTCTAAGTGACTAAATTAAAATTGTTTGATAAAATTACCTTATACGTTATGAATTATCCAAGCAGCTCGTCAAATTTATGAACTAAATAAATTGTTGGTTTATTGAAATAAACTATTTGAAATAACTTTTTTTTGTACAGGTAGTCACACACTCCAAAAAGAATTAATTCAGTTATATGATAAGAGATATTTTTAATAATACAAAAAATTTTTGTAAAAATCAACTCATTTGTATTTAGTTATTATACCCAAAAAAATCATTAACACCTCACTCCCATCGGTTTACAATACATCCGTTTCAACCTCGTGATAAGTTTTTGTAGGGTTTAATGGGCCTTAGCTAGCTGCAATGCACGAGCGGGGTGGTCCACCATTGGCCTATTCTTTTTAAAAAATCAGATACAACCCATGCACACTCATTGATCATTAATGCAGCTAGATAGATAGTGATCAATTTTCTGCATAGTGGAAATTATTAAAAGTTTAGTGTATGAGTGTTGAAGATGTCAATGTGGGGGAGACTTAGATGGGATGAATCATTGCTCTCAAGAGGGGGCTTAGTGCTAATCATGATTAGTGTCATGTGCTCCAACTGGCTTTACTTTAAAAAATCATAATTAGCACAACTCTAGCTCTCTCTTTATTCATTTTCACTTTTTTCTCATTAGTAATTTTAGATTTGAGTGGTTTATGTACTAATGATGATGCTAAGTGTGATAAAGCCAAGTATTTCATAGTATTAATGTATCATAGCTTAACTAGAAGAAACTACTTTATTGATGGCCATGACATCAAGTGTATTACGAGGATTCGAGGAATTTAATTTTATGAAAAAAAATTAGTACTACTAATAATATTTACTCACTTTATGTAAAATGAATATCACTTTCAAAATGTGTGACTGCATCTCTCAACAAGTATTACTCCAATAATTTAATTTCATCACATGTGAACCTAGCAGTAGTAATACCGTAGTACTCCAATAAATTTAAGCAGGCCTGCACATCAATTTGCATATAGTTATGCAAATACTGATTCAGCATTCCAACCAGTATATTCTTTTATAGCCTTTTGCTCCATGCTTTTAAATGAAGCTATAATTCTTTGGTTCAGAGAGATTTTGACTGGTGCTTTGGTCTGGCAAGTAACAAAATGCTAATGCAATCAATTAAACTAACACAAGCTGTAGTGATTTGAAGGCCTAAATTCATTTGGAAGGTCTTGGATCGTAATTGCATGATATGCTTCTCAGCCCAATGGGCTTACTTGGACCCGACCCATATCAATTCACAATCTAAATATAATTTAATTTTACCAAATTGTTACTTAACTTCAAATTGTTATTTTAAAAATTTATACATAATTACTATATCATTTATCTATTCATTTATATTATTTTTTTATTTTATTTAAGAGTTATGAGATTAATTATGAAGGTGAATGATAATATAAAAAATTTATGTCTTTATCATTTTCTCTTATTTTAAGCAAATAGAGTCCCCTTAATGCACAATAAAGATACCATATCTTTTATCCCACAAAGCCTATCATTCCATGTTCTACAAAAAATATTTAATTATTATAATTTTAATTTAAATATATTTTTTCAACCAATACTTTAAGCAACACATTTTATGAGATAAAAATATCATTCATTTTGAGACTAATTATTTTTTAAGGGAATACATCATCTAAATAGGTATAGAACGACGACAAGAGAAATCATTTACGTTGATTTGTATTACTTTTGTTAGAGAGTCAATTATAGTTAATAAATTAATGATAAATAAATTACTGATAATGTAAAAAACACTTACACTGTCATATTATACATATTAAATACAAATATTATACTTAGAGACTCATTAACTATGTTAATTCTTCATTTTCATATATTAATTGATGAATGTCCACGTGTACCTTCGTATTTTTCTGTCACCCGTGTAATGTCGTTTAAAGACTGAAACGACAACAATTGCATCAGAAATACGCTAAAGAAGAACCAAAGAATCCTGATATCGTTTTCGAGGGGAGAGAGAGAGAGAAAGAAGAGGAAAAATGGCGGGTGGTGGAAAGGTGTCGTTCAAAGTGACTCTCACCTCTGATCCAAAGTTACCTTTTAAAGTGTAATTCATCTTATTCTCATTCATTTCAATTTTCACTCATTCCTCTTTATTCTCGATCTCAATTTTTTTGAATTTGTTTTGTTAGGTTTAGCGTTCCAGAGGCTGCACCTTTCACCGCCGTTCTCAAATTTGCTGCCGAAGAATTCAAAGTCCCTCCTCAGACCAGTGCTATCATCACAAACGGTAATTTCAATTTCCCCTTTCCTTTACGTTTAGGTAGATCTTTCTTTTTATTTTTTGTTAGATTTGATTGTTCGTTGGATAAATTTGTGAGGTTCATTTTTCAAGGAAGGAAAAACATGACATATATGTGAAAGAGACATTGTTAGATTTTGATTGTTCCTTAACACTCAGTGTATGTTAAGGCCTTTTTGTTTTTTTTTCACACAGAAAATGATTATTTTTTACTTAAGGACTTGCATGGTTGTTTGATTGGGATTTTAAAGAAAGCATAAGCTGCAAAAATGACTGCAATGCAGATTTCAGTTTTTTTAGAAGCTATAATTTTCAGCTTCTCAATAAATTCCATAATCACTTTTAAAGAATCCCTTTTTTAAAATGTAAAGCTGTAGAAACAGGATATGAATTTACAGAGGAGAAGATCTTCTAATTTGGAAATTGTAATTTGATATTGTGTAATAGTGAATACAATGTCTCTTTCACATATATGTCATGTTTTTCCTTCCTTAATCAGATTTTAGGGGACGGATTACAAAATCTAAGACTTAGCTCTTTTTTGGGTTAATCACCAAACCACCCTTCAAAAAATTAAAAGAAGGAGAGAGAAGCAGTGAAATAATAAAGTAAGGAAGTAAAACGGAATTGTGGGGTGAAAGTAGATACGTTAATGAAAATTTTGTACATCTCATATCTGTGAGACATTGGCCTCTTACCTCTTCACACTCAAGGGTTGTCTCCTTTACTTGGGGCAAATTTTGAATTATTAGACCTCTTAACTTGTTAAAATGTGTAGTCTTTCTTATTAATTTGGTAGACTTAGAGATATGCATGATGCTCCTTGACGGCGTGATAGTGGTAATATTTTCACCGATTGACTACCTGGTTGAATGAGGCATTTTTCGGCAGTTTATTAAGATGCTGATACATATTGTCAAACCTCACATGATCTGTAGTGATAACATAGTGGTTGGATATATGATCAATGTATCCTCATTACTCAGCTGCTTTGTCCACAAAGATTTTAAATCACAGTGAAAATAAGGTCTCCCCCCTCCACAAAAAAAAATCAAATAGATTGAAAATGTGAAATTTCATTGTGGCAACTTGACTAATTTGTATTTGAACTGATTAGTTGCCCGTAATCATACGGGGAAAGCTAACCTATTAATACCATCATGGACATTGAACCCCATGAGTGGTAATTTAGGAGTACTTTTCTGTATGTATATTTGGGCAATTGGGTTAGTGAATTTAAGTATTTTTTCTTATTGATTGTCAACCTAAATATGGTATCCTATCTATCTAATAGTAATATCCGTCCTAGATTTGCTAAATTAAAAAATATTCATTTTTTGTATGCATGCAGATGGTGTGGGCATAAATCCCCAGCAGAGTGCAGGTTTGTCAATTCTTTATCATATGTTTCTTTAAATTACTGTTGTGCCCGAAGAGTTTCACACCATGGTTATTTTCACACCATGGTTACCATGGAAAACCATTATGATTAAACATTGTTATTCTGATTAAACTAAGTGATAATGGTTATGTTGAGAACTGCTTGATTTATCGGGTTCCTACAGGTTATTTTATGATATTGAATAAAATAAATGTAGGTTGGTCATAGTTATCTTTTTATTTGACAGTGTATTATTACATTTCTTCAGGTAATGTCTTCCTGAAGCATGGTTCAGAACTGCGCCTTATTCCGCGTGATCGGGTTGGTGCCTCTTAAGATGTTATGGGGTGTTTGAATGGATTTTGACCCTGTTTTGTAATAAATCTCGGCTGTTGTAGTTTCATAGTAATACTAAATACTAGTGTTACTGATTTCATATAATTGAGACCAGAGGTGTCTTTAACCGATAAAGTTTATTTCAGTAATGAATTTTTTTTGGAAAAATGATGTAGTTAACTACTATAGTCATGTCTGCTTTGAATGGGAGCTACTCTTTCATATCGCACAGGCGTGGTTGAAAGGAAGCCATATTGGACCTTGGAAGCAATATACTAGTTGATTGTGTTGCACTTTAGAGATGGTCTTGTGGTCCAATTGGTTCAATATTAGATGCTCATGAGTGGGATCTCATGAGTATGGGGTTTATGAACGGTTTTACGATCCACCACAAAAATAAAAGTGGACAGGTCCACTTTTTTTATAACTTAGTAGAAACAGTGAATTTTGATTTTATTTGCAAACAGTATAATAGATTTAGATACAGATTGACATAAATAATTATCCTCTCTTCTCTGACTCTCCTTAAATCATATGAATCAAGTAGGTGGATGAAAATGAGTGTTTGGTTTCTAGAAATAATTTTTGTTTTTATTTCCTATTTTCATTTTCAAAAAACAAATTTTATTTTCATATTTTCATTTGCTAAAAATATATTTGTTACTCTCATTTTTAAAACTATCCACTGTAAACTTTACAAACCTTACACTTGCTAATTAATTCAATTCTAAATTTTAATGACTAAAGTGATCAAAACAATAATTTTATAGGATGTATTTATATTTGGTATTTGTATTTTCTTTTTCCACGTATTTTATGTCACCATTATATTGAACACCTTTAATTATTGAACTTGATCATTAGCTACCACAAAGATATGCGAAAGGTCATAATGAGCATCATGTATGCTCTTCAAAAAAGTTAAAAATTAAAATAAATTAGTAATATGCAAATGCTCTATTGTTTAATTAAGATTACAGTAACTTTAAGATATGTCAATTTTTATATTAAGATCATATATTATCATACTCATCGTCGAACTATTTCAACAATATCATAAGAGAAGTGGACAAAAATTGTTATGTTGAGAGATAAAGAAATAAATTCTATTATGAATATGTATGATGGTTTGGAGGTCCCATTAATTGATTTTGGTGTTTTGTTGATTATTGGATAGAATACTATTACATTTAATGCTCATTGAAAACTGCATTACAAAAAGAATGAAGAAACGTATAGTGAAAACCTAGAATAATATGTAAGGATATAGTTGAAAAATAAAATATAAATGTGCATTAGGTTTCCAAAATATCAAACTATTTGGAATAACATTAAAATTAAAACATCAAAAAATATGAAATAAATGAAGTAAAAAGTCTTAAAAATTCAATGAAATGTAATTGCTTCATTATTGAAAATGTTGGAAACGACATTTTTTTATTTTCAAAATTTATGGAAATGAAATTTATATTTTCTGAAATATGAAATGAAAATAACAAAACAAAGATATTTTCACACTTCTTTTCTAATTTCATTAAAAAGAAAATGACCAAAACAAACCTGTGGTATATCATAATAGGTTGTTGAGTTAAGTTCTAATCTTCATGATTGCAATGGTTTAACCTCATTGAGTATGTTTGTCTTTGATGGATATGGGATATTGAATGTAATTCCTGTTTTTTTTAAAGGAAAAAAAATGTTTTTTTTTGTCTTTCTACAAAATCTAAGGCAAGTTAATTATAATTTTTATTAAGATGATTAATAAGATAGATAATCAGTGGAATACAACAACTCTAATTATTATAGAAAAAAGTTTGTTCTTTTTAGTTGTCTCTCTAAGTAATCAATGGAACAATAGTATACCGAAGAATTATGTCCGAGCAACTCAACTTTTTTATAATTCTATGTCAAGATGTATAAGAGATAATGAGTGAATTGTGATTGTTTTGAAAGTTGTCATGTCCTCTGAGTAATGTTCATCCAAAGGCTTATGGGTTAGCATATATATCTACTTGACAATGGATTTAAACAAAATTCAGATTGCTTTACGAAGCTGCAGGCACTTTCAATCAATCAAAAATGCCAAATCACTCCATTGTTACATAATTAAACATGGCCTTATTAATCATAACTTTCTCCTTAACAACATGATATCTGTTTATGCTAAGTGTTCCCATTTCAACGATGCACAGAACCTTTTCGACGAAATGCCTCATAGAGATATCATTTCGTGGACAACCATGATCTCTGCATTCACCAATTCTGGGAGGCCCCATCAGGCTCTTGCACTCTACAATCACATGTTAGAATCTAAAACAGAACAACAACCCAATCAGTTCTTATACTCTGCGGTTCTCAAGGCATGTGGTCTTGTGGGAAATGTTGGATTGGGCAAGTTGATTCATGATTATATATGTGAAGCTATGTTAGGGTTTGACACTGTTCTGATGAATGCACTATTGGACATGTATGTCAAATGTGGGAACTTGAGGGATGCCCAACAAGTTTTCAATGAAATGTCGCGTAAAAATTTGACTTCGTGGAACACCCTCATTCTGGGGCATGCTAAACTGGGATTGATAGGTGATGCACTGAACTTGTTCGATCAAATGCCAAAGCCAGATATTGTATCTTGGAACAGCATCATTGCTGGTCTTGCAAATAACAATAGTCCCCATGCACTGCAATTTGTTTCAATGATGCATGTGAAGGGTCTTAAACTAGATGAATTTACATTACCCTGTGCTCTCAAAACCTGCAGTTCTCTTGATGAATTAACCACAGGGATACAGATTCATTGTTATGTTATCAAGTCAGGTTTTGAATCTAGCTGTTATTGTTTATCGTCACTGATTGATATGTATTCGAATTGCAAGTTGCTTGATGAAGCAACTGAGATATTTTATCAATTCTTCCGGAACTCTCCTACTGCTGAAAGCTTGGCGCTTTGGAATTCTATGATTTCAGGGCACATTGCCAATGGAGGGTACACCGGGGCTCTCAATTTGATTGCAAATATGCATCTTTCTGGGGCACGTCTTGATTCCTATACCTTTAGCCTTGCTTTAAAGACCTGCATCTACTTCCATAACCTGCAATTAGCATCTCAAGTGCATGGTTTAGTCGTCCCTAGTGGCTATGAGTTAGATTATGTTGTTGGAAGCATCCTTATTGATCTATATGCAAAACAGGGCAACATTGCAAATGCGTTAAGATTGTTTGAAAGGTTGCCAGATAAAGATGTTGTAGCTTGGTCTAGTTTGATTGCTGGCTGTTCTAGAACTGGCCTAAATATGTTAGCTTTTTCCCTCTTTACAGATATGGTTCATTTGGAACTTGAGATTGACCATTTTGTCCTTTCTACTGTTCTGAAAGTTTCTTCAAATTTGGCATCTCTTCGAAGTGGCAAGCAAACTCATGCTTTCTGTCTTAAGAAGGGATATGAATCAGAGAGAGTGATTACAACTGCTCTTATTGATATGTATGCAAAATGTGGTGAGATTGAGGATGCCTTAGGTTTGTTTCATTGTCTTTCAGAAATAGATATGATGTGTTGGACAGGGATCATTGTGGGATGTGCACAAAATGGAAGAGCATATGAGGCGATTAGTCTTCTGCTTAAGATGATAGAAACAGGTACAAAGCCAAATGAAATAACCATTCTAGGTGTTCTTACTGCATGTAGACACACTGGCCTAGTTGAAGAGGCATGGGCCATATTTAATTCTATCGAAACTGAGCACGGATTGATGCCATTACCAGAACATTACAATTGTATGGTTGACATACTTTGTCAAGCAGGACGTTTCGATGAAGCGACAAAACTGATTAGAAGCATGCCATTTAAGCCTGACAAAACTTTATGGTTCTCCTTGCTTGATGCCTGTGGAACTCACAACAACCGATATCTTGCAAATACTGTTGCTATGCATCTTCTTGCTACCTTTCCAGAAGATGCCTCTGTATATATATTGCTCTCAAATTTTTATGCAACTTTTGGAATGTGGGATAGTCAAAGCAAAGTAAGGGAAGCTATGAAAAAAGTAAGTAAAAAAGAAGCTGGAAAAAGCTGGATAGAGATCTTGAGTTAAGAATGCCGGTATTGTGCATGGCTTAGTTCGGCTAGCTTAGCCCTCATACATAATGTATGAGATTTTTCGAGATCAGTCACTGGCTGATCTAACTTATAAGGAATGAGATATGTCTGAAGTATGAACTGTGAAACACAATCTTTTTGTTTTAGTGGCTGTGGCAGTCTAATTCTGATAAGAAGGTAAAAAAACATAATGCGCCATGAAATACAAAGATGCAGTACACTGTATGCAGCAGTTAAATCTGATAAGCTTTCATACCTGCTATTGCCATGAGATTTCACACAACCAATGTTCGCCTCCCTCGACAAAAAGGTTAGTAGCATTAACGCCATTTGTAATGTCAACCATAGTTGTAAGAGGTTAACATGAACTCAAATTTGGTTAAAGTTAGAGGTGGCTCACATAATTTTGTTGAGCAATTTCAAGTGCATGTTAATTCACTTTAACATGCTAGTGCATCTTAGAACGATAATTTTACTGATGATATTAGTGCCTTAATTTTTAAAGTTTTTTCAATTACTTAGAAATTTCTGTAAAATAGTTTTGTAATTAAAAAAACTTACCCTTTCTGAAATATTTATGATGTATTCATTATTATTTGCAGAATTAGTCAGGTCTTAGCTCATCTTTTAGCCTGGTTGAGCAAATTGGCATTTTCAGCACTTCTTTGAAAAGCTTCCTTCTGATGACCATAAGGTAGCAATGGTTTTTTTGTGTGTTCACCAAGGATGCCTTTCAGCCAACAGCCGAAGACTAATCTCTTTTGATACGAAGAAATCACTGAAGTGTGTACAACATCTCCCAACAAAACTATTTCTATACATATGGTAGAAATTGAATTCCAATTGAGTCAGGCTTGTTGGTATTATTTTTTTGGGTGTAAGTTTATAATTCTTTTCTTATTACGATGGAGTCTCTTAATAAATAGGTCTAGAAGGACTTTTGATTGGATAAGAATAACAATAAAGTGGCTAGGTTGATTGCTTGGTTTGATGTATAACATGATAAGTGCCTAGATTTTTTAATACCAAATATTTTAAATTTTCAGGTTCTTACAATGATTGAGTCTTATCTTGTTTGACTGATCTTGTAATAATCGGTTTGTAATATGGAAATGCCACTAGCCCACCATGGATTACCATCATCAACTTCCTTTTTGTCCTTTTCTGGTTCTGTCCTAATTGCCCAAGTTTGAGAACAGATTGAGACAGCACTAAGCAGCATTGAATTTTTGTTGGGGTGAATGCAAACCTGTCATGACCTATGTCTTCCACTTTTTGTATTATCGGATCAGAGGGGATTCTGACCACATGTGTGAGCAAGAAACAAGTATAAAATAAAAGGGAATGTTAACAAGTGTTATTGGGGTATTGTTTAAGGAGGTAAAAGAGACATTTTTGCATTGGAAAATTGTGTTCCTTGCATACCGAAAAGTGATGAATTTAGAGTTTAATACTAAGTTACTTTATTTGTATTCTTTAAACTTTTATTTTCCACTAGTTTGAAACTTTACCAGGAATAGTCTTTGGTCCTTTCAAGCCATTGTAATGTGTCAAATGGCTACTTCATGTTTGGTTTTAAAGCTAGATCAGGTTTTCAGGGGCACCCAAATTAAGAAAATCCACCACACTCTTATTTCTTACTTTCCTTCTCATGTTAATATCATTACAAATGCTCCCTGTTATTGACAAATTGCCAGACAACAATGCAAAGCACCTGTTCCTTAAATCCTGCCAAACTGAGATGACCTATAACCTCGGGAGGAGGAATTAAAGTGGTCCTAGCAATTAAGCCCTGTCCTAAACGATGACCAGAAGAGCTTGACCCATCATAAGCACTAGGCAAAAGCAATATATGGTTAGGTCCTACTAAGGCAAGATTAATTGGTGAACCCCACTCCCCACCCTACATTATCATTGTTAGGTGCCTGTATAAGACCCACTCATTGCTCTGTGGTGTCTCAACCATGCATGCTACTGGTACTGTCTTCCATGGAATTTACTTTTTTGGGAAGACATTATGGCAGTGCAGTTTGAGTGTGTTATCCAAAGCTCTACGCATACGAACAAGAGAGTGAGAGTAGACGCAAAATGTGGTTAGATTCTCCTAAGCAGACGAAGCACCATTTAATTCAGGGTTCACAATTTTTGGACAAAACTCAAAAATTGCCCTTAAAACCACAAATTTTAACCCAAAGAGTCTACTAGCAATGCTATGTCCAACATTACTGCCATATAGTCATGAAGGCCCGAAATCAACAAATGGCTGACGTAGCCATTTAGCAGGGTTTTCCATATGGCAAATGACATTACTGCCATAGAGATTATATGTTCTCATTTATGTCTCAGTTTCTTGTCACGGTCCAATAAATATACATGGAACATGAGAGAGTCTTTGGATGAAACAACATTTCTGGTGAAAATATTTTATACTACGTTAATTTCATTGTGAAGCATTGCAGCCACAATGTCTCCTTACTTAGTTCTCATTCTGACTTTGTAGGAGGTTTTCTTTTTGTTTCTATCTTGACAAGCATGGCAAGTCATGATTCCTTCACACTTTTCAATAACTAGAAGCTCACTACTAAAGTTAAGGTGAAATTCCCACGCCAAATTTCTTCTTCTTCACTCATTTCGCGCCATATTTAGTTGACTACGAAGAAAAGCTAAATGATCACTATGCAGTAATCATCATGCTGTCCCAAAACATATCTCTTTTGGGTTACAGGCATTACAAGAACCACCATCTACCAAATACCGACATTTTTTTATATTTTTAAAACCCATCTAGAAAATCTTATTCAAGTTGAATAGAATTATTATGGACAATAAAATAAATGTTCATGTAGTAATAAAACGTTATTATATATCAAACAATTTCAAGCAATGTTACTACGTATTTACTTATATCATGATATAATTATTAGAGTTTTGTCAATAAATGTCACGAGGAAATTGTTTAAGGATGTGGGGAAAATGTAACTTTGAAAATTAAATCTATCTGTTTGGATAAGTTTAAACATCAATTTTTAAATAATGTTGTCTTTTCTTTCTCTCCCTTAAGCAATATTCTTAAGCACTTATTAACATCTATTAACCAATTTTCAATTGGGTGAATTTTTAGTAATAAAGTTTGTAGACATATTTCGATTTGAAACTCCCCATATTTGACTGTCCAACCTCAATAATTTCAGTAAGTCGGGAAGACTCATTTAAGAAAAATAAAACTATCTAAATACTTTTTCCACCTCGCTTATGAAAAAATTACCTACTTGCCACTCAAAGGAGACCAACATTCATTTGTTGGTAGATTACACATATTAAATGCTGCAAAATAAATTTTGTGACCACCTAGAAATTTCTAGAAAATACTAGTCCTAGTGTTTTGTTTTGTTTTCTTGTTGTTTTGTAGAAAGAAACTTATATTTTAATATTCATAGTTCTCTGGATATTGGTGGCGATTATTAACCCCATGCTGGCATGTGGAGTTGCTCAATTGTGGGTGGCAAAGGTTATGGCGATATTAATCATAATACAATAAGTACAAAACATGAGTCAACCAGTGGTACTGCTAGTTATGGTTTCGATGGAAATTGGAAACTCACCACTCAAATCTAGATCCCACGCATCACCATCAAGTTGCCTTATTAAATCGCATAAGTGCACAATAATGGTAACACCACTTCAATTCGTTAATATTATAAGAAAGTTGTTAACCATTGCCCTTGAGGTAATCTTTACATAACTCAAAATGTGATGTAAATTTTAAAATACTTAAAAATATTCACTCTCAAGAACATTAGCATTAGGGAATATTACCAAAACCTGTATTATAATAGCTCAGTGAAACAAGTTTGTATAAAATTTCAGCTTCATTTAAAAGAAAACAGGTACTTTTTGTAAGTAAAATTTCAAGATAATAAAATGAGAGACAAAGAACAAAACTTGGGTTTTTTATGTAAGATGAAGGAAACAAATGTAAAGGAACAAAGAACATGTTTAGAAAAATAAGAAGCAAATGAAATGAAAAAGTGCCCTTTGTATGTTAGCCATTGACTTCATCTTTACTTTTTCCACTAATGGAATTAGATTATAAAATACTTTCTACTCACTACTACTTTCTTCCTTTCAATATTTCAAATGAATCATGTTTATCCAACGCAACCATAATGTATAGAAAGGTGCAAGAAAGAGATATGAGAAGGGAATATGAAGGAAATGATAAATATGATTAGTGATATGATATAAATGTTGGAACAAAATTGAAAACTAGGAAGTCTCATATTAGATAGAGTATAATTTTGAATGAATTAAAGATAAAAAAAAGATGTCCCACATTAGGTAAATTTTATTTTTGAGTGAATTGAGGATAAAATAGAGATTTCTCATTTTCCAGCTTATACACTTGAAAAATTGCACTAGCTGGATGACATTTCTCTTCTTTCTCTTTCCTCTTTCATTTCTTTTAATTCACCAAATATTTAAGTGATAATAATTCTATAGTGACAGCGAACCTATCTTTGAGCCATATTAACCTTATTTTTAGAGGTAAAAGTCTTATTCTTAGAGGCGACATCCTTATCTCAAAAGGGAAACCGTCTCATATTTGAGGGACAACAACCTTATTTTAGAATTCTTCATGCAAACTAACATTTTTCTTTAATAATAGCAATGTTATTCTTAATGTGTAGATGTCTTATCTTTGATGAACCTTTTCTTTCAATGGCATACATTAGTGATATGATGATAGACTTAAAAAGAAGAAAAATTATGTATTAATAATGTAAAAATTTGTATAAAGCCAATGTATTATTCACCATTTATTTTTATTATTTTTACTTAAAAATAAATGATAATTAAAAATAAATAGTAAATGATATAATGATAGTGTAAGAATTTCTTACACCATTAGGACATACATCTTTTTCTCAAAAAAGTTTTCTAAACCTTGCATTGAGAATAAAAATGATAAAAGTATATTGGGAAATATTTACTTCTTCAATTCAGGAATAACTTCATATCATCGACTTAACATTAAGAAAACCCAATAAAAAATTAAACAAAAGACTTAGCTAGTGCTTTTGAACAAATCATAAGACAATTAAATGCTGTAATAATATACAACAAAGTTCCAAAATGATCATTAATCAGATGATGCTAAAACATAAACCAGCTAAAGAAGCAAAGAAAGTGACAGTAAACAAAGTTCAACCCTACCTTCCAAACAAAAACCAACACAAATCAAAAACCACTGTAGATTACAACAAAACAAGGCAAAATAGCTCTATGATTAAACACATATAACTCATCCAAATTTGAATAGGCCCCAACAGCACCAGCAACTGCAACAGAATCATATTCTTCCATTCCACCTTCTGCATTCTTCTTCACCCTGCCTGCTATCACCCTGCAAACCAGCATTGCCCTCTTGTCACTACATTCATCGACTGAAACACTCGCCTTATCGTGCGCCTTACCGCTTGTCGCGGTTGTCAATATACCATTCCCATTTCCACCATTGATCTTGAACCCAAGTTTGATTATGCTACACACATTGCATTGTGGTATTGAGTTGCAAAGGTTTGAGGTACCATTTAGGCCTAATGAGCACATGAAAGTTGTGCAGTGGAACCTAAGTAGTTCATTTCCATCGGCTATGCAACGAGGATGCTTCTTGGATAGCTTTGTGGCTTTTGCTTTGATGGAGTCTCTGTATTCTTCAAATTTTGTGATGGTTTTTTGAGTGTTGTGGACCTTAAGGATTCGGTCAATTTTGCATACTGGTGCTTGCTTCTTTAGCCAGCTTGAATGGAATATAATTTCAACTATGTTCTTGCTTGTATCTTCTGGACCCAGCTCTGAAACTGAAATTGGTAATAATGGAAGCATAATCAAATAGAGAAATACTAGTGTTTGATGGCTGAACACAATAGAAAAAAACAGAAGCTTGATTTGACCCTTTCAACAGAATCATAATGTTTCATTTTTACACCATCTAATATAGTGAATGGTTGTCATTGATTGTTAAGGAGAATAATTTTTACTACTTATTATATAACAACTCTCTTAAGGAGATTCTGATTATAAACTATTTAGAGTATAAATAGGTTAATCCAAATACACACTATTCTCAATTTGACATAGGAATAGTCTAGTTTGTGGCCTATCCTAGCTTAAGAATATGAATATCACAAACTAAAGAATGAAAATTTTTCTTTTTTAAAGCAATTAATTAATGACCAAGTACATGTAATGTAAGATAAGTTAATCTAAATAAGCAAGTGATGTTAATTTCCATAGCAAAAAAAGAATACCTGCATGTTTAACAGCCTGGTGATGTTCCAAACTTTCAGTTTTCATGATTTCACCACAATCAGGACAAGAACAAATGCTACTCCTAAGAGAAGGGTCTCTAGTGAAACCAAGAACAGGATCAACAACCATTCTACATTCATAACAACCAGAGAGTCTCCTGAATGGCATTCCCCTAAAAGAGCTAGTAGCAGCAGCAGAAGAACCAGAAGATGCTTCTGAAAGTGAAGAAGAAGATGCTGACACAACTCCATTGATTTCATTCAATGGTCCCTTCATGGATCTGCTGCTAGAACCATCATTGTTGTTGCTACATGAACCACTCAGTGACACCCTCTTCTTGTGAATATCAGGAGTTCCTGTTTCAGGCCTTGCCATGACCTTGGTGTTATTGCAAAGTGAGCCTGAACATTTCATCTTCTTGGACTTCTTGCTGTTTTCTTCAGGTGTGACTCTTTCTGTTTGTACCTTTTTATGTTCATGTTTCTTCCTTGTTTGTTTTGCTTCATCTAACTGTTGCGGTCGTGGTTGCGGTTGTGGTTGTGGTTTCGGCTGCTGTTGCTGAATTTGGACATTTCTACAAGCTAAAAAGCCTCTTACTGACCATGAGGGTTGTTTTTCTGTCTTCTGGGGCTGTTGGTTTTGGTTTTGGTCATTGCTGATATGCTTGGTAATGGTTGGTTTTCTAATGGTTTTACTCATTGTTGAAAAGGATGAAAGATGCTTCAGACTAATGATAATGAATTCAACTGGGTGTTATGTATGACATGGAGATTTTTTTGCAGTAACAGGGATTGGGACTTGGGATTTGAAGCATGGAGCTATTTTTCTTAGCTATCTTAATCTATGCTGAACTATGGTCTATGAAACTTTGAGGAACCTATAGTTCTTGTTCTTGGGAAGATATATGTGATTTATTAATGATGAGTATCAGACCATTGATTTCTCTAGATTGAAGAGTAGTACATTTTTTAATTAATGAGAAAGTAAAGACATATGGCCTACGGGTCCTGCTTTTTATGGCTATGTGTCCTTCATAGGTTAAGTACACATTTGGTTATTGGTGTTTGGTGTGGGTTAGATAATTTCATATATATCATGTGTCTAATAATCTCTTATTTTTACTCCTAAATATTATTACATAAATAAACGAATATATTTTTAAAACAAAAACATTTTAATTGATTTGAAATAGTACATATAATCTTTGTCCTTGGTTACAATACCTTTGGTGTAGTTGTAACAAAAATGAGTACTTATGTATGAGGTATGAGGAGGAAAACTATATTTTTTTATCATATTTGTTTCTTTATCTTATTTACTAAGTTAGTTTGAGAGTTGGATTTTAGAGGGAAAGAAAGGAAATGAAAGACTTATGACTTATCTCACAAGTGTATTTCGTGACTTCCAAGTTTTTTCTTTTCCCTTATTTCTCCTCTAAAATTTAACTGTCAAACTAACCCTAAACAAACCTAAATATCATATTATACATAGTGATTACTTTTAAAAAAGTGGAAATAGACTTTTTGAGTAAAAAGGTTATTCCAATTGCAATACTAATTAATTGCCTAACGAGGTTCCTAATTCCCACAGTGAGGAAAGTACTTGAATTTGATGATAGTACTAGTTTAGCTTTAATATTTAAATACACAATTTGGATTTGTATTTTGCCAACAAGTTGGGTTTGATCTATATACTTTTTAAATACACATATACTAATTATTGGGAGACTCGTGTGGGGTATACTATATTTATTAAAAAATTGTATTACCTGTAAATTGATGAGAAATAATATTATGTTTATACAATAAGGAATTGATGGGGGCAGTCACGTGGGTATCAATATTTTCTTAATATGTCATTTATTTTTCTATACTAATTATGATAATTTCTTCTTATATACTATTTCTCTTATTCATCAAGTAACTATAAAGTTGTAAAAATATTAATTAATATCATCTCAATTTTCTAAGACATGGATGATAATATTTTCCATCTCAAAGACACTTATATAAGACAAGATGTTATATAACCATCCATTAACTCCTTTGGTCCTTTTTATTTGTGTTTATAGGAAAAAATATTCATCTCAAATGTTTTTTTTTTTGTAGAAAATTAAGGCAACATAAATGGAGGGTTTTACAATTTTATCTTGTGTAATATCTATATAATTTGAATATGAATATTTATATATAATTATTATATCACATATTCTTTATTTGTATTATTTTTTTTAAGAATTGATGATTATTAAACATAAATTGTGGATGATTTAATGATATTTAACTAGTTTATTGATCATTATAATTCGATACAAATATATATTAATAAAACTCGAGAAAAATTCAAATATAAATATTAATTCAATCTTAAACTTAAAAATAGTAAATAAGAAGGACGAGTACTATGATAAAATAGATTTTTAAAACTTTATTTAAATTAAAATCCTTAACTGAAAAAAAATTAAAACATATAAACCCACGGGAAGGAAGAACTGATTTTTAATTTACTTCCTTTCTTAATACTAGATGGCAACATGTAGGAAGTGTATGACGACCTACATTTTTACTTTTTGTTATTAAATATTTAAGTTTTATAATTTTTATTGGATGATTTTATATTATATTTTATCTTTATTTTAATGCTCAAATTAATTAAGGTTAGGAAGTGATGATTATATATTATTATATGGTTCTTTCATATAAATTAAAAAGTATCAAAAGTAAAATAAAAAAAAACAAAAATTATATTATAGTAATAATTACATTATATTTTACCTATATAAATCTCCTTCAATAAAAAGTGGATCATGTTCCCATTGGTGCTCAAATTTTGATGACATAGATGTACTTCTTATTCTTCAATGCATTCTATATTTATTGTAACAACTACTCACCCAACTGCCTCTAGTGAACTTGCGGTACATTTGTGCTGATATTTTTTAGCGGTTTGTATTTTGGCCAGTAATTCCTCGAGTCTTTATTATAAAATTATTTTGGAATTTTATTTTATTTTTCATAATAATATTTCCCAAAATTTATGTAATTAAATAAATTTATCATCGAAATATTCTTATATTAACGGGTTAGAAAGATAAAATCATAGTTAATTGAGTAGAAAATTATTAAATGAGTGTCAATGACGACTGATCATTTTAAAAGTTATAACCCTAGAGTATTTTGATAGACAAATTGAACGAACCTGTTCTATTACCTCGGAAAATGTCACTGTTAGACTTTTACACAAAGACTTTTGGCTATATAAATCTACTACCATGACATGGTGATATTTTAAACAGATTCAGATCAATGTTACTTTATTGTGTGCAATGTGCCCATACTCAATGGTTACTAAACAAGGTATTAGTAATATTAGTATAAAATTGGAGAAATTATTATATTAAATACATCAATTTATTAATTTTTTGGGGACATATTTCTCATTTTATTAATCAATAGCCAAGAGCACACAATAGAAAACTCTAATGATTTATACTACACTCGATAGAACAAACCACTTACACGTTGCATGTGTAAAATGCATTAAAGTTTTACTATATCTCGTTCATTTCATAACCTCAAAGGTAGCACAAATTTATGGTGGAAACTGCAGAGAATTAATTAGGGTTGTCGTTATGCTAAGCCCAAAGTGGACTTTTTTGGGCTAAGAGCGTTGCACTATTTGCAAGGTACTCCACTAATTACCCCATAATAGCAGGGAAAAGCTGCTTACTTGATTCCTTTTGCCTCAAAATCATGTGACCCATATGCCATGGAATAAAGCCCTCTACTTTAATTAACATTAAAATCATTAATTCCCCCAAGAAGTTTCCAAAATTTTGTTTATACTGCTAACCTATATGTACTATCGCAAAACGTGTGTAGCATAATCCATTATCAACTTGAAACTTAGATATATCATTTGTAAATTAATTATTAATAAATAAAATGTATAATTAAAGTTTGAGAGTTTTATATATTGTCAATCCATCATACATCATTACTCTTAAAAAGTAATATAAATGAATGGTAAATAATATATTGACTGTCTATAAATTTTTATACTAATAGTACATATATAATATTTCATAAATAAAATATCATTTTGTAATATATGTCATACTTTTATTAGAAGGATATATCATTTTCCTATTGCAAAAATAATTTTGAATATATAGGAGTTTATTAATAGTTTTGTTTAATGATACATATTTCGTTAAATGTTAAAAGTATTCCTTAAATAGTATATCTAGAATACCCGTTAACACAATTCAGCTATTGGTGTGTGATCTTGGTCACATTGTTTGCAGTTATAATAAGAGGTGTGGGGGTTACTATATCTTTTTACCCATAATCCTTTTAATAAACCAAATGCCAAAAGGCTTTTGAGTGTGCTTTTAACATCACTATCTATAAGCTTGTAATTTACACTTTCTCTTGGGGAAATGAAAATCTCTTTTTATTCATCTAATGGTAATAAGTCACATATTTTAACTTTTACATCTTTTAAGTGGGACAGTAAACTAATAACTTTATCTTTTGCTTGTTTTAGTTAAGAACACTAATTGCACATAAAGCAGCACCAACACGAGCCATTAAGCGTTTTTGAATTTTAAATTGCACGTACAAATTTCAAAGGAGAATTTGAATTAGTTATTATAGTACTAATAAAAAAATTCATCAGAAAAATGTTAAAGGTTTAAATTTTAATTTATTGTTGTTAATACAGATAGGGTCTTCGTGGTGATTAGGGAAAGTGTCAGGTATTGCCTACAAGGTTGTTAACAGAAATACAGAAGAGAAAGCACAAAAAGTGATGTGAGAAACAATAAAAGAATCTTTAACGAAAGACAGATCTGAAAGATGCTACAATTTGAATTGTATTGTGAATTGTACTTTTTAAGAACAAAATATAAAATTAGGATTAGGAATGAGGATAATGGAAGAGACCATAGTGGTTTCGAAAATTTGTAAGGTAGCCAATAGCAATGTGTAAACGTGACTGCTAGTTTTAAATGGGCTAGTGGCCAAAACATGGTTTACCAACTAGGTATTGGTAACTAGTCTAAGATCTATTAGATCACCTGAAAGTATAATATCAATGATTTAATTCCGGGAAGAAACAATCTTATATCCAAAAAAGATTAGTTTGTATCCACATGATAAGAAAATACCCTTCAAGAATAACATATCCTTGGTTATATGCCCGTTAGAGGATAGTATAAAGCTAAACATGCCTACATTATTAAATGGATATAGCCAAAAGTCAATATATTCACTCGGCTTCTACAATATTAAATCTCTCTTTTAGATATACACTACATAATAGTAAGTAATTCAATGATTTTATAGTTTGATATTTTTATAACTGGTGTTCTTACAAATTTTATTAGCCTCTTGACTTAATATTACTATCCATCTTGGGGTTGAGGTGATAATTAGGTAAAGCAGGGGACATGAATAAGGGAAGGGGTTTTAATAAAAACTCACTGTTAAGTTCAGTATTTTAGAAGGGATGGGATGAATGTTTGAGGCTAAAAAATCACAATCTCTTTCTGATTTTGCCTTCAATCAAAAGTAAAGGGTTGTGGAGGAAAAATAAAATGGGAGAGAGAATAAAATTTATGATTCCTCCCATGACTTTAACTAAATCAAACTACAAGTATTTTGCTATACAAAATCATTTTGTCCTAATTTGTTGTCTATCAATTCTTATTTGAGAATATGATGAATATGATATTAATTTTTCTTCCTTAAATACGAGATGACATCTTCTCTCTCAAAAAATGTATAACTCCATATATCATTACTTGTAATTAATCAAAAAATAATTAATTATTAAAATTTTAATTTAAATATATATTTTTAATCAATCACAAGAAACTGATATATGGAATATTACATTTTTAGATAGAAGATGTGAAGGATGAGTCTAGGTTGAGAGAAGAATACATTCATTATCAACTATCAACTAGTACCACATTGGAAGCAAATATTATTGAAGCCAAATATACTCTTTATGGGTTCCATTCGGCCAGAAACTGATACAAAGTGGTACAAGTCTCCAAAATTAACTAACTAGTGGACCTATGGATATACACATTCAGCTCGAAAAAAAGTTAAAGGGTTTTTATCATTGTGCCCTAATATCTTATTTGATTGGAGTAAAAAGAAGAGGAAAGTGAAGTTTTTCCTCATTTTGTTGTAGGGAAAAGAGGGAAGAGAATAAAAAAGTACATGAAATCCACCTTTTTTTTTCTTCTATATGCACAAATCTGGTGGAAAAGTGATAAGGAGAGGGTTAGTTTCATTAACGTATAAAACTTAAAAAAAGATCATCATCCACTTAGTGGTGTATAATCTCCTTGGAATCAAGATAATGACGTAGACCACCCACTTTTGTGACGGTTTTTCTTACGCAAATTATTTTTTTCTTCTCACTATTTTTTACTTTTCTATCATGTTAAACAATTAAAAAATTATTCCATTTTCCACTTCCTTTCCTCATCTTTCTTTTCTTTTATATTATTATTTCTCATATTCTTTATGAGATCAACTAGAGTGTAATGTACGTGTTAAGATATTTAGGAAAGTAGGTTTGAACAATAAATTGGTGTATCTAATACATATTTGTCATACAAACTTATTTACTTAGATATTTTTAATAACACATGCCTAGGGGCTAGGGTGCACATTAAAAAACCCAAATTGAATGTATTCTAGTGTATATGTTGACATGTCACACGTATAAAAGATAAAAGTTTTGGTAAATTCCACTTTGAAAGTTTTTAAAATGAAAATGAATAACTTAATCTTAAAAAGTTCATTTAACATTGATTATCACATTGTCGTTAATATTCAAGTCTCAAATTAATATAGTGAAAACTCTTTTAATAATAGAAATCTATTAACAATATAATAAAAAAAACTCCCTTATGCCACATGTCACTTTCTCCTTCACTCACGCCACATCTCACTTTCTCATTCCCTCATGCCACATCTCACTTTCTTCTTCCCTCATGCCACATGTCACTTTCTCCTTCCCTCATGTCACATGTCACTTTCTCCTTACATTTTTTCCTTCATGCCACATGTCACCTCATTCTCACATATTTTTCTTTATACTTTTCACCTCATCAAAGTTTGTTTTTTGACATTTTTCGCACTGAATTTTAATATTACAGTTCAGATTCTTTGAATTTTAATTTTTCTCTATTAACAACATAATAAAAAAAACTCCATTATGCCACATGTCACTTTCCTTCATGTCACATGTCACCTCCTCCTCACATTTTTTCCTTCCTACTTTTTATATATTTTATATGTTAATAATAATTTAATACTAATTGTAGAAAATTCAAATTCAAAATTATCAATTTATTTTTCTTATGTGCTTAAACATGCAAATACACAAGTAAGATGTATATTCTTAATAATATGAATGTATGAGTAATATGTGCGTTTTAACTATGCGAATACATGAGTAACATGTGTTTTCTTAGTAATGCGAATGTACGAGTAAC
>NC_032023.1:17282355-17309315 GCF_001865875.1 Lupinus angustifolius
TAACTTAGTGTGTTTTTAATTTATGAGTTATTTTCATACAATGATTATTAGCTAAAATATAATCAAATAAATAACATTTAATTATACAATATTTGAATGCTAAAAATATATTCAAATATTTATACACAATGAACATTAATCTAAAATAAAACACAAGCATTTAAGAGATATGCTAAAAAATCCGTATGACTTTATATGATACTTATAAACGTAGTCACAAAAAATATGATGCAAAAATAACTCTTTATATTTATAATTTTATATAGAGAATATAGATGATATATTAGGTGATATATTATATAGGTGATATATTATCCAATACAAATTGAATTTTATTTATTGAGTTATTTAAGAATTAAATATTTTCTATAATCACACTTTCAACAAATAAATGCTTATACAAACGCATTTATAATTGTTAATATTCTACATATACACTCAAAAATCAATGTTAATATTGCACCTATATGAATGAGAAATATAATGTTTCAATACATGATTTATTGATATTATAAAATATATGTATATTATATTTGCATTATGCATAAACAAAGAAGCGACCCGTGCAAGTGCACGGGTACACTGCTAGTAAGTTACTATATTAAAGTGACAACTAAGTTTGGACATGGTCTGGATGTAAATTTTTTGAAATTATAACAAGAGTTTCCGGAAAAGTGGCATGAAATATATATATATATATATATATATATATATAGTATTTATAGCTAATTCAAACATATTAAGAAAAGCGAGTAAACATAATTATAGTTCTCAATTTTAGAATGTTAGTGTATGGAAAAAAATGAAAGGTTTGTTGGAATATGTATGTAGTATAAATATGAAGTGTAATTGTTGAGGGGAATACTTGATATATATTACTTGGCTAGATATTTCTATAATTTAAGGTAGGTCACGTGAACCTAATCTGGTCAATTACGGAGCAACGAGATTTATATGTTATGAACAAAAACAACAGAAAAAATATGAATGTACCTATTGTATAAGAGTTTTTACATTATCATTAAATCATTAATTTTTCATATTTAATCATCACTATTTTAAATATATAAGTAATATAAATAGATAATGTACTAAATGTCAACAAAATTAATTGATGATGCAAAAATATTATACTAAAAAACAATTACACGAAATAACTTTTGTAAACACTCCTTTGACTCTCAAAATTACACTCATCTCTTTTATTTTGCTACTATCTATTACAAATTACAGAAGAAAATGACATAGGAATCACGCATTAAGAAAATAAGGTTTGGTGTAAGTATAATGTGAAGTTATAAATAGCCCGTTTTCAGTAGCGGGCTCTGATAATGAAGCCCATTGGGCTTTATAAAATGAAGCCCGTTAGAGTAGAGGAATGAAGATTAATAAGGAGCGGCAAATGGAGCATAATTCAAATATGATTCATTATCTGGGTTTCTTAGCTCCATTCCAGTACTTGCTTTCTCTTCATTGGAGTTCAAATTTTCAGTTAGGTTTTCCATTTAATTTCATATTGGAATTCGATTTGATTACTCTAACTAATTCAGTCACAAGTTCGCAACACAACCATCGTTTTCTACTTCATAATTGCATTCAGATTGGAAATGAAAATTATTATATTAATGGATTCCAGGTTTGAGATCATTGTTCATATTTGTTGCTAAGTATCATTTGTTTTGGGGGAAGATAGAGTAGAAATTCAAATGCAGTGTATATTACTATTGTCACTCCTTTTACATGGATCATGATAACCCTAATTCCTCTTCTTCTTCCTCTTCCCATTCATCTCCACCTGGCCTCATTCGCCACTTTCAAGCCGCTTTGAAGCGCCACCGCCCTCTCGGTAATTTCCTATCTTCATTGATTTCAATTTAGGGTTTTCCATCCATGTTTGATAAGTGTACTGGGTGTTGAGTCTATTTGATGATTTGTCAGGTACAATGCAACAGTCTAATTCTTTGAAGCCGAAGCGTGTTCTTCTTCCGAAACGAAATGTATCTAAGGATGTGAACAAATCTCATGATATGGCTTCGAAGGAGTCAATTTCACATATTAACAATACCCCATCTGATTCTGATGCAACACCTCCATCTATTTTGACTTTTGATGAAGCTTCCAATCCATTTGTTACACAGGAACAACAATATCACGATAAACATGATGTGTATAACTTAAAAGACAACAACTTTAGTGTGCCTTCTATGCAGGTACAAAATGCTCACAAGAAAGTCAACTTCTCTATTCAAAATCACACTGCTCCCCATGGTAATTTTGATATCACTTTTCATTAATGGACATCAAGGATTTTTTATATATATGTGTGTGTTCTTGTTTATGTTTGGATATTTTTATTATGAGTAGAATGAAATGGAATTGAACAATATTACCGTACATTTTTTTTAATTTTTTTGATGGGATGGAGTGAATAAGAGTTGGTTCCATCTCATACCGCCATACTGGGAGGGAAGAAAAATGGAGGCACTGGATGGAAATTTTATCCTATTTTAAACAATCCAAACAATGGAACCTAGCATCATTCAATTGCATTCCACTCCTTACGCATCAACCCAATTGTGGAATTTTTTAGATTAGATGTGCATATTCCAAACCTGTTTGTTACTGTTCTCTGCAATATATTTGTTCTCTTTTAACACACAGGGGCCAATGATGGAAAGGCCACTGAGTTGGACAACTTATCATCTCATATGAGTTCACTTGGATTCACAGAAATGGACTGGGTTGAAAGCGGTCAACCTGAACCATCAATTGAAGAATCAAAGCTTCAAAAAATCCAGGAGGCAGAGCATGACACAAGTGTGAGAGCTGAGAGAGGAGTAAGTTCTATGTTGCCAAAGAGAACAGTTATTACTCAGGATCTTATGCAGGACTTCAGGAACTTTTTAGGTCATCCGGCAACGCAAAGTTCGGCGATGGGGACTTCATGTGCTACAACTACCTCAGTCAATTCATCTTCAGCTCCAATGCTAAACTCAGTATCCCATTATTCTCATTTGTATCTAGACAGTGGCTCTCAAGTGGCTGCAGAACCTTTGGGTGAGCCTAATGTTAATCCTCATCCCATAACTGAAGGGATTATGAAATCATCAAATAGTTCCCTAAAAGACACCAATAGAATGTCCGTTGATCAGGCACCAATTGCAGTACAAGGTTCTGGCTCTTCCGTTGATGCAGAGTTGGCATTTAAGGAGGGGGCTCCATCTAATGAGCAACAAGGGTGCAGTTCAAAAGAAACCAGCATTTCAAAATATACCTCTTATCATGATGACAAGTCAACTAAAGGGGAAGAACTTGCAGATGTTAACATCCAATCTCAGGCTCCAATGACCAAAACCTCATCTTCAGATGTGAAGTTGGAATCTTCCAAGTTAGAAAAGCGAGAGAAGACCACAAGTGGTAAAGGTTCGTCAGCCTCTCGGAGAAAGATATATGACCCTAATTTGTTTTTTGAAGTCAATGGCAAGCTTTATCAAAGGCTTGGTAAGATAGGTAGCGGTGGAAGCAGTGAGGTCCACAAAGTGATTTCATCAGACTGTAAGATCTATGCACTTAAAAAGATCAAGCTCAAAGGTCACGATTATGCTACTGCATTTGGGTTTTGTCAAGAGATCGAGTATCTAAATAGACTCAAAGGAAAGGATAATATCATACAGCTTACAGATTTTGAGGTGCTTTTCTCAACTTCCGATTTCTGTTACGTACATAGTGGTAGTACTTACCACTTTTAGTTATTGCTGGTTTATATCTGGCTTCATACATCTGTGTATACAACGATTTACCATCACTGAAGTTTTGCATACATACTCCCCATTGGGTTACTGAGTTATTCACATTTGGAAATAGGATTTTTTGTTGGGTTTTGACATGTATACTATTATTACATATTTAGCTTATGATGATTCTCATGATGCTGAAATTGTTGTGGACTTTGTTTTTAAATATTACCTTAATTATATGTTCTAATGTGCTTTGTTACTCAATCAAATAATTAGGTTACTGACAAGGCTTTGCTTAAGGAGGTAATGAAAGGCTCCATCAGTAATAGGGGTTTAAATTATGATATTAGATATGTTGACATGAGAATTCGGGAATTAGGTCATTATTTCCCCAACCCACTACCTCCATTACATTCTTCATTGCTCCTCCATTACATTTTCCCTTGCTCCTCCATTACATTCTTCCTTGCTCCATCACTCCAAACAACAATCTTCTTAGACGACGATCTGCTTGGATGACGAGACACTTGGGACGGCATTGAGGAGCTTAGGACGACATCTAGGAGCTTGGAAAAGGGTTTCTATTTCATGCTTTCTAGCATGTGTCTGCCTTCTACATTTCCACCTTTCAATCTCTCCCTGATTTTTCAATGTTTATGAGCCATCCAGTCAAATAAGTGGGTTATTTCGGGTTATCCTCGTTTAATCTGATTCGATTAGATTTTGAGCAGGCCAAAACAACCAGAAAGACAATATGGTTTTCTAGGTGAAACAGAGTTGTAACATGTATCAGGCTGCAATTAGACCGATTGGACTGTCTGGTCCGGTCCAAACATCATTGCTTACAATAATTAGTCTTGCAGTATGTGAGTTAGTTAAACTAAGTGATGTTGTGTTGTTGCAGACATATAACATGTACCAACAAAGCGTTGGTCTAGTAAGATAAGACCTCGCTAGATCTCGAGAAGTACCAAAAAGTTAAAAGTTCAATTGTCGAGTGTGACACTTGTTAAGAGGGACAATCACACACCCTGAAATGAATTAGTTCCAAAAATATCTCATTGGTAGTACCAGAAAAAGACAATAACATGTGGCTTGAAACAAAATAACTCGTCAATATATACCCCACTTTAGCATAGACTCATTTTTTTTGTAATTTTCATGATAAAAACAATGACTCAAAATATTAAAACAATGGCGTTTTTTAATTTGTTTTACTCTTTTCTATTTTTTTACTATAATTGGGCTGCTATTAGTACAGCCAGTGGAACTGGCTTTCAAATCTCTAATTGCCCCATTTTTCCTATTTCTTACTAGTTGTATCCTAACTCAAATCTCTTATTGCGATATTTTAAAACCTTCTAAGGAAACCACCTTCTTCTATACAGGAATGCGTTTTTTAATTTGTAAATGGGTTTCATAACCTTGGCCGTAGATATTTTCAATTTGAAACAAATTTTATAAATTTGTGTAGGTAACAACATATTTTCATTAGTCAAATATGCCAAATTTCAATTGTCATGTTATGCCAAATGAAAAACAAATTTTTTGAAATTATAACAAGAGTTTCCGGAAAAGTGGCATGAAATATATATATATATATATATATATATATATAGTATTTATAGCTAATTCAAACATATTAAGAAAAGCGAGTAAACATAATTATAGTTCTCAATTTTAGAATGTTAGTGTATGGAAAAAAATGAAAGGTTTGTTGGAATATGTATGTAGTATAAATATGAAGTGTAATTGTTGAGGGGAATACTTGATATATATTACTTGGCTAGATATTTCTATAATTTAAGGTAGGTCACGTGAACCTAATCTGGTCAATTACGGAGCAACGAGATTTATATGTTATGAACAAAAACAACAGAAAAAATATGAATGTACCTATTGTATAAGAGTTTTTACATTATCATTAAATCATTAATTTTTCATATTTAATCATCACTATTTTAAATATATAAGTAATATAAATAGATAATGTACTAAATGTCAACAAAATTAATTGATGATGCAAAAATATTATACTAAAAAACAATTACACGAAATAACTTTTGTAAACACTCCTTTGACTCTCAAAATTACACTCATCTCTTTTATTTTGCTACTATCTATTACAAATTACAGAAGAAAATGACATAGGAATCACGCATTAAGAAAATAAGGTTTGGTGTAAGTATAATGTGAAGTTATAAATAGCCCGTTTTCAGTAGCGGGCTCTGATAATGAAGCCCATTGGGCTTTATAAAATGAAGCCCGTTAGAGTAGAGGAATGAAGATTAATAAGGAGCGGCAAATGGAGCATAATTCAAATATGATTCATTATCTGGGTTTCTTAGCTCCATTCCAGTACTTGCTTTCTCTTCATTGGAGTTCAAATTTTCAGTTAGGTTTTCCATTTAATTTCATATTGGAATTCGATTTGATTACTCTAACTAATTCAGTCACAAGTTCGCAACACAACCATCGTTTTCTACTTCATAATTGCATTCAGATTGGAAATGAAAATTATTATATTAATGGATTCCAGGTTTGAGATCATTGTTCATATTTGTTGCTAAGTATCATTTGTTTTGGGGGAAGATAGAGTAGAAATTCAAATGCAGTGTATATTACTATTGTCACTCCTTTTACATGGATCATGATAACCCTAATTCCTCTTCTTCTTCCTCTTCCCATTCATCTCCACCTGGCCTCATTCGCCACTTTCAAGCCGCTTTGAAGCGCCACCGCCCTCTCGGTAATTTCCTATCTTCATTGATTTCAATTTAGGGTTTTCCATCCATGTTTGATAAGTGTACTGGGTGTTGAGTCTATTTGATGATTTGTCAGGTACAATGCAACAGTCTAATTCTTTGAAGCCGAAGCGTGTTCTTCTTCCGAAACGAAATGTATCTAAGGATGTGAACAAATCTCATGATATGGCTTCGAAGGAGTCAATTTCACATATTAACAATACCCCATCTGATTCTGATGCAACACCTCCATCTATTTTGACTTTTGATGAAGCTTCCAATCCATTTGTTACACAGGAACAACAATATCACGATAAACATGATGTGTATAACTTAAAAGACAACAACTTTAGTGTGCCTTCTATGCAGGTACAAAATGCTCACAAGAAAGTCAACTTCTCTATTCAAAATCACACTGCTCCCCATGGTAATTTTGATATCACTTTTCATTAATGGACATCAAGGATTTTTTATATATATGTGTGTGTTCTTGTTTATGTTTGGATATTTTTATTATGAGTAGAATGAAATGGAATTGAACAATATTACCGTACATTTTTTTTAATTTTTTTGATGGGATGGAGTGAATAAGAGTTGGTTCCATCTCATACCGCCATACTGGGAGGGAAGAAAAATGGAGGCACTGGATGGAAATTTTATCCTATTTTAAACAATCCAAACAATGGAACCTAGCATCATTCAATTGCATTCCACTCCTTACGCATCAACCCAATTGTGGAATTTTTTAGATTAGATGTGCATATTCCAAACCTGTTTGTTACTGTTCTCTGCAATATATTTGTTCTCTTTTAACACACAGGGGCCAATGATGGAAAGGCCACTGAGTTGGACAACTTATCATCTCATATGAGTTCACTTGGATTCACAGAAATGGACTGGGTTGAAAGCGGTCAACCTGAACCATCAATTGAAGAATCAAAGCTTCAAAAAATCCAGGAGGCAGAGCATGACACAAGTGTGAGAGCTGAGAGAGGAGTAAGTTCTATGTTGCCAAAGAGAACAGTTATTACTCAGGATCTTATGCAGGACTTCAGGAACTTTTTAGGTCATCCGGCAACGCAAAGTTCGGCGATGGGGACTTCATGTGCTACAACTACCTCAGTCAATTCATCTTCAGCTCCAATGCTAAACTCAGTATCCCATTATTCTCATTTGTATCTAGACAGTGGCTCTCAAGTGGCTGCAGAACCTTTGGGTGAGCCTAATGTTAATCCTCATCCCATAACTGAAGGGATTATGAAATCATCAAATAGTTCCCTAAAAGACACCAATAGAATGTCCGTTGATCAGGCACCAATTGCAGTACAAGGTTCTGGCTCTTCCGTTGATGCAGAGTTGGCATTTAAGGAGGGGGCTCCATCTAATGAGCAACAAGGGTGCAGTTCAAAAGAAACCAGCATTTCAAAATATACCTCTTATCATGATGACAAGTCAACTAAAGGGGAAGAACTTGCAGATGTTAACATCCAATCTCAGGCTCCAATGACCAAAACCTCATCTTCAGATGTGAAGTTGGAATCTTCCAAGTTAGAAAAGCGAGAGAAGACCACAAGTGGTAAAGGTTCGTCAGCCTCTCGGAGAAAGATATATGACCCTAATTTGTTTTTTGAAGTCAATGGCAAGCTTTATCAAAGGCTTGGTAAGATAGGTAGCGGTGGAAGCAGTGAGGTCCACAAAGTGATTTCATCAGACTGTAAGATCTATGCACTTAAAAAGATCAAGCTCAAAGGTCACGATTATGCTACTGCATTTGGGTTTTGTCAAGAGATCGAGTATCTAAATAGACTCAAAGGAAAGGATAATATCATACAGCTTACAGATTTTGAGGTGCTTTTCTCAACTTCCGATTTCTGTTACGTACATAGTGGTAGTACTTACCACTTTTAGTTATTGCTGGTTTATATCTGGCTTCATACATCTGTGTATACAACGATTTACCATCACTGAAGTTTTGCATACATACTCCCCATTGGGTTACTGAGTTATTCACATTTGGAAATAGGATTTTTTGTTGGGTTTTGACATGTATACTATTATTACATATTTAGCTTATGATGATTCTCATGATGCTGAAATTGTTGTGGACTTTGTTTTTAAATATTACCTTAATTATATGTTCTAATGTGCTTTGTTACTCAATCAAATAATTAGGTTACTGACAAGGCTTTGCTTAAGGAGGTAATGAAAGGCTCCATCAGTAATAGGGGTGGCCGAGTCAAGGATGATGGATATATATACATGGTACTTGAATATGGGGAAATCGATCTGGCTCACATGTTGTCCCAGAAGTGGAGGGAACTGAATGGATACAACCAGACCATTGATGAGAACTGGCTTCGGTTTTATTGGCAGGTTCCCAAATCTATGACATAGCTTTGAAAATATTTTATCATTTCTTTGAACTTGTTGTATTTGTACTTTTTACTTCTTTGTTCAATCAATAAAAGTTCTTCTGTTCGAATCATCCAAAAATAATGTAAAAATCCTTCCATGCCTATATTGTTGCTGCTTCAATTTTTTTGGGTGTCTAATGAGTGCATCAGATTTCACATGAATGATGTTCTCTTACACATGTTGCCACTTTTCTCCATTATTTGATTAGGATCAGCATCATATTTTCCTCTTCGATTTGTTTATTGGATGGAATACTATATTTTGGAGCTCTGCCTAGGTAAATTTTTGTTGACACCATTAACCTTTGCAGCAAATTCTTCAATCTGTCAGCACTATTCATGAGGAACGTATTGTGCACTCTGACTTGAAGCCAGCTAACTTCCTTCTTGTCAAAGGTTCCCTAAAATTGATTGATTTTGGTATAGCCAAAGCAATAATGAATGATACAACCAACATCCAGCGGGATTCACAGGTGATGTTTATTCTCCACTTACTCTTACTCCTTTTTAATCAGACATATGCTATAATTGAGATGCATGTCTCTCTCGGCTTTATTCTGCCTTTTACCCTTGGTTACTTGCTGTTTTTTGACTATTCATAATTGTGGAATTGCAGCAATGCCTGACTAAGTTTTTTGCATTGTTAAATGCAGAGCATAACTGCATATTAGTGATGTATTAACTATATTAAGTTATGTTAGTAGGCCTTCCTTTGTATATTAAGTTATATAGCTGAAATTTAATAGGCCTTCCTTTGTATATTAAGTTATATAGCTGAAGTTTAATAGGTCTTCCTTTGCATATTTGACTTGTTCATGGCAGCTTTATGGAAGACTGCAATTTCTGATATTTTTGTTAAGTCCTAAGGACAAACTTTGATTACAATAACAACAAAATAAAAGAATAGATGAGACAGATAATTTGAGTAAATATTCATAACATACATTGTACAAAAAAGGGCGGACAATGCACAAGACTCCTACTTAGTGGAGTCTAGGATGGTAGATATACATAACCTTACCCTTACAAGTGGAAAGACTGTTTCTAGGATTTGAACCCGTAGGCTATAACCTCATGGTCACTAAGCAACAACCTTAACGTTGCGCCAAGCTTACCCTCTTAACATGCACTGTACCAAACTCTAAAATATTTTACAACAATCGGAATAGAAGCGACATTTATTTTCTCAGGATAAAACAGGAGCATTGCATCCCAAGAAATTGTGTGGTGTTTCCTTAAAAATAGTGGTGCTCAATTTAAGGATGAGATTTGTTTGAAAAGTTATATGAGCAAGTGAACAACTTATCTTTTAACTCTTCATCTCAATTTGAAGGGAATATCAAAGTAACTCTACATAATAAAGTTTAACTTATGTAATTTTCAATCTTGTAGGTGGGTACTCTCAGTTACATGTCTCCAGAAGCATTTCTGTGTAATGAGAGTGACACAAACGGAAACATAATAAAGTGTGGTAGGTCATCAGATATCTGGTCCCTGGGTTGCATCCTTTATCAAATGGTATATGGGAGAACCCCCTTTTCAGAGTACAAGACATTTTGGGGAAAGTTCAAAGTTATAACAGATCCAAACTATGAAATTACATATGAACCAGTTTCAAATCCATGGCTTATGGATCTTATGAAGAGGTGTCTAGCATGGGATCGCAATCAAAGGTGGAGAATTCCTGAGCTACTCCAACACCCTTTTCTTGTTCCTCCTGTTCCATGTCACCAACCATCTTTGGACCAAGACCTAAGCTGTAAATTGCTACAACTTATTGCTGAAACTTGTAAAAATGACCCTGAAGCATCCAAGCTATGTTGTCAGCTCCAACAGGTTCTTGATGATCCCCTGAAGTTGATAACTCCCCACTCACCAAAAGCACGAGATCAACAACTAAAACTGCTGTCTCGGATGTCAGAACTCAGTATTCAGCTGCAGGAATGTTTAAAAAATACTGATAACTAGTAGTGATGAAGAGAGCTATTGATTTATCAGTGGCTATTCAATTTTTTCAGGCTGTCTTCAGTATATTTTGGCTAATCATATAACAAATGTAACTTTCTTTTTGTACCATATTTTTCACAGGTCAGCAGTTGACTGGGTGGCATTGTTGTATTTCCCATAATTTAGAGTAAGTTGAAATGTATGTAGCATGTGAATCAATTTAGTATCTGTATAAATTTTGTGAAGTGAGGCAGCAGCAAAATTACACTTATATCTTTTTCTTTTTAATTTTATATTATATTATATTATGTATGTCTGCCCACTTTTGAAACATATAGTAGAACGTGCCAGGAAAATCACCTAGCAAATGAATTATTTGTTTGGTATATATGTATTGTACACAATATGTATCTTCGTTTTCCCACTTACCAATATCTCTTGTAGGTTGAATATTTAATCAAGAGTTGACCTATGCAATCATTGGTTTGTGAACTGGTAAAGTGTGTTAAACTGTGAGGGAAGTTACCAATAAGGTATTGGTCCGGTCGTAAGACTTCACTGGATCTCCAGGTATCTTCTTCCTTACACATAAGATAAGGGGATATCCTTAGTTATATTAAAAAAAGCTGTGAGGGAAGCTTGGAAGTTAAAATCTTTGACTTAGATGTGAGCTAGTAGATATGGTACAAGTCCCTTGCAAAGATGACCATGAAAATGAGTGTCCTCCCAGGGAATATTAAGGGGTTGATTCCCCCCTCTCATGGTTGGGGCAAAGTTTTTAATTTACTATAGTTGAAAAGCCAATAAAATAAAAAGGAAACTATCTTTTTTGATGGAAGGCTTTAATTGTTCCTAAACATTGTTGTTATGCCTTCTGTAAAGGTAGTAGATGAATCAACCACTCATATCACGCATCTTAAGCCAAATAGGGTTCGGGGACACAAGGGTAAACATGGAAAAGTAAGTTACATCTGTTTTAGTGAAAGGCAAATGTGCCAAACAAACTTTGGTTTTTGATTAGTTTCAACAAAGCTACATATATTTGCACTCATCCACTGTCATCATATTATCTCCTTAATCAGGGCATGCTACAATTTTGCATTTCCAGGGTCATCTTTGGACCTGTTAGGCAAAATATGACTTACTTGCCTCTGGTTTTCACTTTGACCATTTTAATCATTTAATTTCATTTTAATTATTTACTTAAATTTAGTCTTCAACACAATGATTATTCTTACCAATTTGAAATACTCATTCCATTGTATTTTCACACTACCAATAAAACTATGCCTGCAAAAACACAAGGGTGGCCCCTATTTCAACTGAGCAGCATTTTTTGTTGTTACTTTTTTTCTACTTTGGAAAGTGAATTGCTAAAAATATAGTGACAAATGATTATATAACATCCAAACAAACATATGAAAGATATATTGAATACATCCTCTAAGAGGTAGTTGTGAAAGCAAATCATCCATCTCTTTCACAACTACACACACTTCAGCTTCACGTGTAACTGAGCAAACTTCTTGACAGGATTGAACAAGTGCAAGCATTAAAAACACATAAAATCCCTTGTGTGATCCAGCTCTATTGACTTGCTTGTAAAAGCAGTAATAGTAATCATCAACTAGTCATTCTACCTCTCTGTCGAAGACCAATTGTAAGAAGCTTCGGCGCGAGCTTCTTCCAACTTCATCAATAGTTCCTTCATGAAAGGTGTATTTGTGCCATGAGTAATCCTTAGTGTATCCACTGCCTTTGTCAGTGATTTAACAGCTTCCTCTGTCCCCCCCAGATACCTGTATCAAAATTCAAGACCATAGCCATTAAACTCAACAACAAAATAAACAAGTCTTTTTCAACAAGATGGAGATCTCGGCTACATGAATCAAAAGAAAATGAGTGATTAATTAAGCACTGAAATAATTAATTGAGTTAATATGTGGTAAATCATTAAACCAGTCTTTAAACATCATTACCCAGTTGAGTAACTGGAATCTTTTTATATTCCAAATCTCTCAATTTTAAGGGATGGGTGGGGATGGAAAAACTTTTAGTGTCATCATCTTGAAATACACATTTCCTAAAAAGGTGAGCAGTTTTAATGTAATAGTATAACACAGCCACACCGCATTACTATGTTAACCACAATTGAGGAAGAGGAGTGGTTTATTTAACCATCCATGTAATGATTTAATAAAATCATAGTCTAGACATCACAAGCAACATATATTTACTGTCAAAGATAAATACTAGTAATTAAAATTTTGGCTGAAAAAAAGCAATTTCTACCAATAAGGTGATGGTCTAGTAATGCAAAGTCCCGCTAGATCCTAAGAGCGACATTTGTTGGGAGAGACAGTCACACATCCCAAAAATGATTAGTTCCTTACCCTATGGGAAGGGGATACTCTTGATAGTACCAAGCATATGAATTCTCATCCTTGTGACCTTGGCTATGTGGAGCCTCATCCACTTGAAATGGGACCATAGCAGTTGCCAGTAGACCACTGGACACCAGATTAAAAACCCAATCTAACATCAAAACTCAAGGAAACCTTGATGTAAAGGTAAGGTTACTTGTCATGTGATGTGGAGGTAAGGTTGTGTACATATACCTTTCTCAGATCCTATTAGGTGAGAGTCTTGTACACTGGGTCACCCTTTTATTCTAATCCAAAATGTCTCAAAATGAAGAATTAAAATTCACTCACCAAATGTTGGAGTATCATTAGGAATTAGATTCAGGTCAAATCCACATTTTTTGGCATTCACGTTGATCACCATTTTGTGAAAATTAATGCAATAATCTATAAGAAATCGTGTTTTCAATCAGAGGCAACTTTACCTACACTGCTAAACTGTTGGTATAAGTACTACAATCTCAATGTACAATACTAATGAATGAGTTTCTTCAGCTTTATATGGAATGTGATGTACATATTGTGTATATATACAGACAAACTAATATTTACAAGACAAAAAGCATGTTATTTTATGTCCCCGCAAATGCTTCAGAGTAAAACATTTCAACAAAAACCTTAGTCCCTTATCAAACTAAATAAAAAGACAAGCTTCAGTTCATAGATGCTAACCATTCGAGTTTTCCACAAGTATAGTATTGCAAACCAAGCAGAGGGTGAACAGCTGGATACACTCCTGCAGCAAAGTAAAACAATCAGCACCATAATTGTGAACAACTCAAAACTAACTTCCCCCCTCCAATTCTATTCTATTTATAGCAATGTACTTCTAACTGACTTAACTACCCAAGGGTAGAAAAGGAAAGTTTGTTATTATAACCAAACTTTCCTCTTTCCCCTTTTATATACATTTGTAACCCTTGGTCTGGTATTAGCCTTATCAGGTTATCAATTAAATAAAATTCTAAATCACTATAAAGTTCTATTATACAAATTAAGAGAGTTTAGTGACCTGATATTTTCTAGGTCGCAACTTGGTGTTCATTAGAAATAACAACCTAACGCTATCATTGGTTGCTTGAACCCAAATAATTCAAGATTCCGCCCAAAGAAAATGATAAAGGAGTAAAGGACACTAGTGTACATTTTCAGAACACTAAGGAAGCTACTAATTAAGTCATTTACTGATATTGAAGTTCCAACATAACATACTCTGATAGACTGGTATGGTCAATTTGCAGTAAGCTAAAGCTTCACTCCAATGTTCCAGCTCCATTAATGACTGCAGAGGACAAAAATAAAAAACTCATGTATTTAGATTCATTATTTCCGAGTTGAAAGTTGAAACGTTAATTGCAAATATGGATTACAGTCTGCATTGCTTCATTAGGCACAAAAAGCAAATTGTTGATGCAACAATATTAGATAGAAGAATACAAGTCAAGAGGATTTTAAATGATGAATGACTAAATGAGTTTACTTCTTAAATAAAAAAGGAAGAAGAGAAATTATGCAAACTTTGAATACAAATAAAGGAGACAAACTCCTTTTGCCAGTAAAACCTTCATTACCCATTGCAGGGCCATCTACAGCAGAATGCAACCACTCCATATTAATTAACTAGTATATAATACATTAAACAGTAAAATAATTTGTTTGTACAAGTTACTAACTAATGCGTTCACAGTAACGTTGAGCTTCATATTACAAATCAAGATAAATTAATAAGTTAATTATAGAAGAATAGACAGGGAACTACAAGGAGGAGCCTACCTTCAAAATCTTGTCTCGAGTTTGCATCAACCATATTGAGAAAGGATGATAGATTTTTGTTTGCAGTTTCTCAACAGTTTTGTATATGCAAATAGCTTCTTGATAATCTAAAGTCAGTCAAAGATTTGACTTCATGGTCACAAACTGAATGGGATGCAAAGTAAAATAGTTGACTTGATTGCTATTGCAGTTATAAGTTCTTGTCAGAAACATTAAAGGATACTGCCTGTAGAAGAAAGCTTAGAAGCTTCTTCTTCTGACAACGATCTCAATTCATTTGCAATTTTCTTTATCTCTTCCTTGTCCCTAGCTAGTCCACAATGTTGGCATTGGAATTCCTTTCCATCTTCAATTTAGTAGATTAAAAAATAATAATAATTATCAATAATAAGAACGGCATAAAAGCATCTGGCAGGTAGTTTCTTTTTTTAAATACTTGTGTTCATGAAGGGGAGAATATACCATCAAACTACAAAATCAGTAGCCAGTAGAAGATGATAATGCTCCTCTTCCAGCTACTCGACATTTATTATATTTATAGCCATAGTCAGTCACATACCAGTTGTACGAATCAAGAAACCATCACATTTTTCATTTTTGCATCTGTATCCTTCTAGAATCGCACTTTCTTGAATATCATCATACTGGCCCTTCAAAACTAACTTAAGTGAATTAGCCAATGCCAGCATAATACCAACTTCACTGAAACATATCATGCTATGAAGCCACCAAAAATATATCCAAGAGTGAGAAATCTAGCATGTACCACTTTAGAACAGCGTGGACATGTACAAGTGAATAGATACTGCTCATTGAGAGCTTTCTGTCGAGTCATAGTGCTTCCAGCAGTCTCTATATAACTTATGAGTACCTTGATAAAAAAATATACAAAATTGTACGTAATAAACCTGATGGGGAAAAGAAATAAGATGTAATGCACCTTCCTCCAAAATAGTTTTAAATTGACAAATATCATCAACTACTGAAATTTTGTGAACAAACCCAAAAGCTTTTTTACAAAATGAAATGTCTAGACTAACTTAGGATATTAAAAGCTTTTTTACAAAGAATGAAGATGGCTCATAAAGCATATATATCACATCAGGGGTGATTTTACAATACAATTGGGTCAAAAGTGGTTTCACATCTCCAAATGATAATTAACCATTTATCATTTGAATCAACTACTTATTTTTTATCTATACAATCAAGAACTTTTTATATTGAAGTGGGTACTCTATCATATCTTAGAACCGCCGATCATATTGATACATGTTCCGTCTAAACATTTGCAAGGCTGTACCATTGATAGATGGCTAAGAGTACAATGAGAAGGGGACTATACAAAATAAATGAAGCTAATCATGAGCAACTTTGTTTACAGAAACAAGGGACAGGCCATAAGATCAGACAAGACTTTTATGGATCAAAAAGGTTAAACCCTAACTTCCTGCCGAAGTTTTTACCATGTTTGCAACTTTGGATTAATAAAATTTAAATGAAATTTCTTGCTCTATAAGCCGGATAAAAAACTTTTGAATATTCTTATTTATAATTAGGCAAAAAGAAAAGAAATACATACCTCAGTACCTTTGGGTACATGTTGCACAGCACGTACAGATGCTGATCTTCCCTCAAAAACCAACACAGAATTGGGCAAGCAGCTATACAGAACAACCAAGATTAGACGAGAAATACGATGATAGTACATATTATGTTGGGAGATAAAGAAGCTAAGTGGTTACCTGTGATTGATAATTGAAATAACTGGGTATAATCCTGTTCCCAAAGGTCTCAATTCACTGTCAGAAATGGTATGTGCATTGCATGCAAACTGCAGGATTAGAAGGATCTAACCTTAGATTAGAATAGCTTCACCAAAGACAAAATTCTTCATAAACATGCCCTAATCTAAAACAAACATATATAAATCTGCATAAACATGACATTTTTCATAAATGGAAAGTAGTCTGTGATATCGGTAGAGAACAAGTAATGTAAGTTAGATAACATAAGTTAGGTTTTGAAGTACAAGACCTTAGAAAAGTTTTCTGCAATTTCTTTTATATTGATTTCAGGCCACTGAAATATTAAGTGTACAAGATTAGCCATCTGTGCGTACAGCACTAGCTGCTCCTCAGTGATGTCAGACATGTCTTCACACAAGTGAATGTTAAAAAGAACAACCATTGCAGAAAAATAGACAAAAATCTAAGTTCATTACAATAAAACTTCAGACAAAAAAAGGTAAAAAGGATACGAGCTACTAGTGTCTGCACCAAGTTGTAGTTGTCCATAGCAGTGTTTGGGATGATCTGGCAATAGAATGAATAATATGTTCAATCCATCTCCAGCAAGAACACAATAGTATAAAACATACTGCCAGAAAGCAAGTTATTAACTGGAATATACTCAAAAGTCAGTATCTAAAGATGTTGCTCTTTTTTTTCAAGCTGTGATATAAATAAAGAAAATAGTAATGGCCTTCTTACATTTCATATGAAAATAGGTTAGACGAAATTGATATTTCAATATTTACATTGACAATCCCATCCCACTTGTAAATATTGAAGTTTGTTAATTGACTTGAAACATGAGATTGGCATTGTTCATACATCATGTTAACAAATGCTTGCATTGACATCATAAGCATTTTGACAAAACATCGAAAGGAAGTACATTCTATAATGTAAATCAGTTCTTACTACAAAATTTAACTTTCTCTTATATTTACCTTCTCATTTTGCAACTTCCTTCGAATATAAAGTTTCAGCATGAGTCGTATGGATGGTGTGACAGACTGTCTCTTATCCTTGTCCAGTCTCGAGAGGGCTTCACACTCAAGACGATGCAACTTCCACTCTGATTTCTGAGTCATTGAGCAAACATATTAAGAGCAATGCTGCACAGTCAGAAAGATTTGGCTGAATCCAGCTAGAATTTGCAAAGACTAATACCTTAAGTCAACAGGTTTTTTAGTATTTTTCTCACGATACATTAAACCCTTAGCTATCACTTAATGGAAATAACAAAATAATATATATTTGAGAAATTACATTGACCTCCCTTGAGGATTGACTTAATTACAAATGGCACTTATTTTGTTTCAGAAATTACACCGATCTCTGTTTATATTTTCATTAAATACTGAAATTCTTACTCCCCTTACAACATAAACCTCGTCAACCCCTTGTCTGCCCTATAGACGAAACTGGAAGCAGGTTATAAGGAAAAGGATACCTGACATGTGGATCCGCAATACCATACAACATGACAACGTGAGCACTTCCTAAGGTTAGTTGCTGTGAAACATCCATCACACCTCACTTGGTGAGAAGAGGAGTTATTTGGTACACAAACATAAGGCTCTTGACATATAATCACCTCCCCTGCAACAACATCAAACCCACATTTATGCCTTGTTTTGGCAAAACTAGCTTATAGTTGTAAATCAAAACCATAGCTATGCGATTAATGTTGTATTGAGTTTAGCATAAAAATTATCATTTGTTGGGAAATAACAAGCAAAAAATTAGTCATACTTGGGGAGCTTAAAAAAACAATCTCCTTCATTTTTTGTTAAGCTCTATAGTCTACACACTTTGTAGCTAATTCAATAATCTACAAACCTACAATATATTAAATAAGCTATAAATTTGTTATGTACAAACACACATTTAAGTAGAAAAGCAATCAAGCACTTAAAACAAAACCAGCCAGAACAAGTAGATTTTTTAAATTGAACCCGCAATGGTGTGGCCACAATATTATGGTTTCGGAGACTCCAAAAGCGCATCACGACAACATTTTCCCGCAATTGCATTGCAGTAAACACAACAAATTAAAATAATTGTTAACAAAAGAGGCACACACATACCTGGATAGAAATCCCTGGTAACAAAAAGCGAGCGACCCTTTTCTGGGACAGTGGAAACTTTCAAACTATAACACTCCACAGCACTCTGCAATTCCTCCATGTCTATTCCACACGCTCCCTTCAACTCCACAACCTCCTTCTCTACTCTGCTTTCGTATTTTCTTCTTGGGCCTTTATTCCACGCAGAGCCCAACATGTACAAAGGTTTTTTCAATTGCAAAAAATATCATTTTCACCCAATTGCAAAGTAGCACCTTCATAAAAGTCACATTGCCTTGTATAGTTGTACTATTATTAGATTGAATATGATATAAGAAAAAAATTATTATGTGTGTCACAAAATGATACTTTATTTATTAATGATTAATTTAAAAATTATATATGTTATTTTCTTGTCCACTAATTAGAAGCAACACAACTTCGGCCCATAATATTGGGTTAACTTACTAAGGATATGCATATATATTCTAAAATCCTAATTGAATAGGTTAGAGCTTATAATCTTGCTATCTAATATTATATTGATAATGGTTTAATGATTCCAATGGCATTAGTTAGGGGAACTTTGTTAGCAAAAATTATGTTTTATTTTTCTCTTTTTATTAATTTTATTTATTGTTTGCTCTTTATTTAATAAATTGTTTTAAGGCTACTGCAAAATGATCGTTTTCACTAAACTAACGAAACCCATAAACTTTCAGGTTAGCCAAAGAACGTTTGGGAGTGTCCTTTCGGTTGCCTCATGTTTTGTTTTACTTTGCAAATGGAGTATTGGTGAGTGATTATTTTAGTTTAGTATGTGGTTTTTGTAGCTATCACAGAGGCAGTTAAGGATATCTGTGACAATTATGTACGTTCTTGTTTTTTAAGTATTGGCTTGATACCTGGTGTTCTAGCATGCTAATGAATTTGATGATGGACAGTGGCATTGAAGTTAAGTATGTTAAAATGATAGTAGCTATGCATGAATGAAAAAGGAAATGATGAACAAGAAAGAAGGAAGAAAAAGAGAATGAATAGAGAATCAAAATATTTATTGAAATGTAACATTTCTCATTATTATTATTATTATTGAATTGAATGAATAAGAAGTAAGTCAATATGACTTATTTATACAAGAGAAAAGAATAAAAGAAAGATTGTAAAGCAAATAACTAACACATACCTAACTAGTTAATTTCTAACTTTCTAATCAATTATCATTTTCCAAAAATATCCTCTAATATATCTCTAATAAAGTATTTTTTTTCAAATTTAAGTACATATGTTTTCTAGTTAAATAGTGTGAGCTACTTATACTTTTAGGCTCCATTTGGTTATAAAGAGAAAATAAGCAGGGAGAAATATGTGAGAAATAAATTGAAAAAAAGAGAAATGGATTAGAAACGGAGTAAATTTTTGTGTTGTTTGGTTTTAGATTAAAAAAAAAGAAAAATAGGAGAAAGATTTATCTAAAACATCTTGAATAGAAATATGTTATCTCAAATAATGTTGCAAATTTTGTCACACACTAATGAAAACATACAATATCAATTAAAAAATTAAATATTTATTATTATTTTTTGTTTTTGACATAATTTAAGGCAACTTATCTTCATTTCATTTTCTCTTTACATGAGAAGAGAAACAAAATAGATGGGCTCCACCTCACTTTTTCTTCTCTCTTCTCATACTTTCCTCTAAACCAAAGGAGAAAAAGAGATCATTTATCTTTAACTTCTCTCCCCTCCTTCTCTTTCTCTCCTATTTCTATTGTTCCAAATGAAGCATTAGTAACTTTTGATTGCAAAAAAATTCTGAAAGGAAGAGAATATAGTTTTTGGAATGTACCAACAAAAAAAGTAAACTCATCTTTTAACTTTTTTTTATTTAAAATTGTTCAAACCAGTTGTCATAAATAGAGATGGTAATTTTGGGAATTTACATCTTCTATCTTATTTTGTTTGGTATTTGTCTAATATGTATATTTTATGCCAGCAATTTTCAATATTGATGATTCTAATTCGGTTTTCACTATGGCTGGAAAGTAACATAGATTCTTTATCATTTAATTCTTTTTACTTAGAGAGTCTTTGAATTGGTCCTTCTCTTCATTTGTTGAGTCCACTAAGTTTGCTTAAAGTAATGCTAACCCAAAAAACAATGGACATTTTATGCCCTTCAACTTTTAAATTTGGAACACAGTTATCAGAAACAGTGGTCAAGATTAACATGTCAAATATGTTATTGCATATAACCTGACACATTTCATTAAAGGCAACAACTCTTAACGTACTTTGTGTATATTTCCAATAAATCAAATTTGTTTGTATTGTGGTTAAATTTTTTAGAGCTTTTGTTTCACTGTGTGAATTTGTCAAACTTAATCCACTTGTATTGTTTGGTCAAGATCTTCTACATAATGTCAATTTTAAAGAACATAATACAGTAGCAACGACAACAAAAAAGAATATTTTTCTCTCTTTGTAGGTCTTTGTTCATGATTGCTTTATTCAATCATTGGTAAGTATTGTGGTGGTCCTTCTTGGCCAGCTATAAATCAATTGAGAAAAGTGTTTACATGGTTCATTGTTCACAATTAGCACCTTTGATTCCAAATATTAAAGAGTACTCGAATTAGATGCTTAATAAGATTTTATTGACTATGTCCTCCATCTAACACCCCATCATAACCAATGGGTAGTATATTCTGTAATTTAGAGGGGTTGTCGTTTTTTAAATTGGACTCTGTTAAAATAGATGTATTTTCTGTTTTGTATAATTGATTAACAAGGTGTTTAACCGAATATCTAGTTAGTTACTTCAGTTAGTTAAGCTGAGTTTTGTTTGTGATTTTACTATAAAAGGTGATTCCTACACATTTGTAATCACAATTCAATAATAAAAATCTTATGAGGTATTCTTCAATACTCTAGTGTCAATTCTCTTTTTCTATGGAGCTTGAATCTTTGCTCTTCTTGTTCCTATCTTGAGTTCTTTCTTTTTAAGTATGGAAAGTCATGTTTTAACAATCTTCCCCATTTTGACAAATTTGATTTTTTGTGTGTAATCTTGTAGTACTCTTGATGTTTGGCTTTGAATAATAATAGTTGCACATTTATATTCAATTATTTATCTACTACGTGTCTTAAGTTATGTAATATTTACTATACTCTAGATGTTAATGTGTTTATTGAGAAATGGATTTGGACTCTTCAAAACAAGATGAATATGTACCCAAAAAAGAAAATGTATAAAAAAATAACAGGATGAACATAAATCTTCTGTATGGAATATTTTATGTTATTACTTTTGCCACTAATAAGAAACAATTAACTTATTAAAATAAATTAAAGAAAATGAGTTAATTATATTTTATTGGTGATAAAAAATAATGACGTAGAGTATTAGGTATAGAAGATTTTTGTTTTGGTCACAAAGACACAAGTATGTTAAAATGTAATCTCTTCGGGATCACATATGAGGTCCCATTTTTTGTATTACTTCATGCATCATCACTTCTGATTGGTTGGAAAAAATATTTATATTAAAATTGTAATTATTAAATATTTTTCTAATCAGCTATATCTCCTAACACATTGAGTGGTAAAAATAAGTAAGACAAAGACCTAGTCTCTTCAATCAATCATAGTAGTGAGAACTGAACCGGACCAGACAGTCCGACCACTGACCGGACTTGAAAAGGGTTCTGGTTTGCGGTCTTAACCGAATGAGAGTTGGACCACTTTGAACCGGGGAAATCCGCTACGACCGTGTTAAACCTGGTTAAACCGGACTAACCCTGGAAGTAAATCGGACGGTTCACTTAAAAATAAGAAAAAATGAAACAATGCTCAAATATTTTGTTTTACTACGGTCCAAAAAAGATGAAGATATATTACTTCAATATAATTATACATAATTATTAATTATATAAAGTTTTATATTTATATATAACTATATATTTATAGATAAAAATTATTAATTATATACAGAATCACTAGGTCAGACCGGACAGTTTAACCGGTTAAACCTAATACAAAACCTCACCCGATTTAACGTCCAACTTGGATTTCATAACCGGCGCCTCAATCATGATGAGTCCTTATATTAAAAAGTTGTGTAAGTGGAACGTATGTTTTGTTCCTCCAATAGGTAGATTATCCAAATTTAAGAGAAATTGTATATGTTTCACTCGTAGATGTGCAGCTATAGGGCTTAAGTGATTTTAGTAAACATTTTCGGTTTTATTTTTCATTTACTATTACAAATGGTGAGTTTGACCTAACATTAAGATTGTTACTTAGTGATCATAAAGTTATTATATTTTGGAAACAACTTCTCAACTGATGGGAGTAAGATGGTAACCTCGAGCTGTTTTCATTGTTCTCTTGGAAACATTTGAAAACACTAAATATAATGGAAACACTGGGCAACAATCGAAAATAAAATGAGTACACGTGATCATTATTATTGTAATTACAGAGAATAGTTGAAAATAAAACAGAACATTTTTCCAAACAATCAGGCCCCTTTAGTTTTCTTTACTAGGGAACACATACTTCATGGTGTGAAAGATCAACTAGAACTAAGAAAGTGGCATGTTCTATGGTTGAGGGGTCCTTTCTCTTTTTGGATGGTGCCTCTATTGGCTTGTATTTCTATAGTAGAATGAAAGACAGTATCTTTCACACATAGACAACTTTCCTTATAAAGCATGATGCATGTCAATGTAACAACACCCTATTTGTCTCAATCATACTGTATAATCATAGAGTTTGAGTCATTCTCAAAGGCTAACAGAACGTACAAGTGAGAGAAAAGAAGCTCCTAGTCACTGTTTTCATGTATCATTCTTGAAAGCATCTAGGCTTTTTCTATTTTCTCCAATTTAGAACTGGATTTGCCAGCACACCTAATAGACAAAGTTCCATTTTCCGCTAATGTTGTTTATTTAACATTTAAGAGAGATGGGGTGTTTTATACTCAACACAATTAGCTTGTTTCTTTGAGCATGCATGTTGTCATGGGGCCAATTGTTATGAGAGATGTTTCATGTTCAATATAGTTGTTAAATAGTTGGCAATACTTCAATTCATGTTTGTCTATAGAAGAGGTTTCATTGGATACATGTGTAAAGGGGTTATCATGTGATTTGTCGTCCTAAAGTATATCCTCAATTTTATCTCGTGCAATGAGATATTAATATCTAATAAAAAGTTAACATAATATTTTAATTTTGTTTCACATTACTCATATTTTTTTAATAGGTATCAAACTTTTATTAAATATAACAAAGTTGAAGATAAAATTTGGGGACAACTCATAAACATTTTCCATTGCAACAAACAAATCTCACTTTAGTGATATTTACAACTCAAAAATAAATATTTTTGGATTCTTGGGTAGGGAACAACTTGATAAATAAGAAGAGAAGAAAACAAAACAAAACTAGTACTTTGCTCTCTATAGGAGACAATGCCTTTGTGACTTGTGATCAATGCTAGCTATTACTTGTCATCACGTCCCTCGAGCCCCATGGAATTCTTTTAGCGCATTGGTTGGGGAATAAGAGTTGGTAGTTTTGGTATACGTCACAATCAAATATCCATTTGTACTATACTGAACAAGTTTATACACAAATATTAATATTCATAATGTATTGTAGATGGTCCAAATTTTAGGCTAGCTGTCCCGAGAATAAGGTTTTTCTTGCCACTTCTACAGAGGTTTGGGATTCAAAACTTCACCTAATTGTGTCACTACAAGGCTAAGGAAATTAAAGATTCTATGTCATTGTGTAAGAAAGTAATAAAGATCACCTATCTTTTTGGTTTCAGTGTGTCTTAATCTAATCAAAAAGCGACAACTTAAAAAGAAAAAAGAATCATAAAAACAGAATTTTCTTATTTTAAATTACTTGTTGGAATGCGATTGGTTTGGGATACGAACACAAAATTTTTAGGACATGTAATTATATATATATATATATATTAATGTATGGAAATTGTGAAGATGGTGTTGTTGTCACATGTATGCTTCTATACCATTCATGATGTCTTAAGCAATCATTATATGAATGAAAGGGTCACGAAACAGTAGCGAAAGTGAAAATCGCACTATTGAAAACTGCCCCGAGTTCTGTTTTGCATCAATGCAATTAACATGCATGATGATATAGTATTTTTATGTAAATGTTTTCTTATACAAAATTTGTCCTTGGCCATATAAAAAATTGTGATACAATGTATAGTAACTAATTTTACTTAAATAATTTAAATTCTAGCACAAATTCTTACACGGTGTGGAAATATTATTCTTCAACGTAATGAGTTCCAAACAGCACAACCAAATCTTATTGCAATTGATATCCCACCAATATTGATGTTAACAGTTTCCACAACTTACTTGTAATTGTCATTGCAACCATGACTATAATATAAAATAAAATCATTACTAAAACTACTTCTCTTACCCCAATGGGTGATTGGAAGTGACTATAAATGATGAATGGAATAAAGTGAAAGGGGTAAGAAGCATCTTAGAGGAAGAAAGACAAAAGGTATGGTATAATGGTTAAAATCAGCATCACTATTAGAGAATATCAATTTTATGAATATCAAATTCATTTTTATTTAGGTATGATATATTATAATTTAATATATTTTATAAATTAAGGATAACATATATTTTTTGTTACAATCACTATTATTATTGTAGCTTGCAATAATTATAAATGACACGAAATAATACTTATTGATTGAGTCATGACCAGATTGTTCTCTTTAAGACGTTTCATGACACTTGAAAAAATGTACAAGTAGACTATCAATCACGCCGTCCCAGGATAAAACAGCTTAGATCTCTATTATCCACTATCAATATCCAGTTCTCGAAATGCCCACAATATGGTTCTCCGTGCCAATTATTTTCCCTCAATATTGACTACCAGTATCAGTTCTTGAAATTCCCACAATATGGCTAATCGTGTAAATTCTTAGTACCACGGAAAGAAAATGAGAGAAGTTTGCCGGAAATGCATCAGCGAAAAATATGAGGGAGAAAGAAAAAGTTGAATGAAAACGCATTCAACTTGGGGCAAGTTATAATGAGAGGAGAATGCCTCTATTTATAACATGAGATTTTTTTCATGTTATTCATCTCTCCAATGTGAGACATGAGACATGTCTTTTTTTTCAAAACTTTTATATGTGAGACTTTGGAGTTTTTTAGATTTCACACTCAAAAGTTCTCACTAATGGTTTTCAACAAACCATGTTCCAACAATCCCCCACTTGAAATTAAAAAACGATTTCCGAGAATATTTATTGTCTCAATAAGATTGTGCATAAACAAAGGTGTCATGCAACTTGAACATTTACACAGTGAATATGATCCAGATTTTACTATACTGACTCGTAGTCTTGAACTATATCTCCAACATCAAACCACACACAACCTTTTCAAAGGTGTATTCTGTAAATCTCATGCGTTAAAGGTCATGCACGTCTATCCCAGTATAATGAACGCTCTAGAAATTTATGCCCCAAAATTTCATATCATCACTTCCACATTCACATAGGTGAGTCTATCAAGAATACTCTTATAGCCTATGTAATCCACTCTAATTGGAGTCAGTTCTTGAAATTCCCACAATATGGCTAATCGTGTAAATTCTTAGTACCACGGAAAGAAAATGAGAGAAGTTTGCCGGAAATGCATCGGCGAAAAATATGAGGGAGAAAGAAAAAGTTGAATGAAAACGCATTCAACTTGGGGCAAGTTATAATGAGAGGAGAATGCCTCTATTTATAACATGAGATTTTTTTCATGTTCCTCATCTCTCCAATGTGAGACATGAGACTTGTCTTTTTTTTCAAAACTTTTATATGTGAGACTTTGGAGTTTTTTAGATTTCACACTCAAAAGTTCTCACTAATGGTTTTCAACAAACCATGTTCCAACAATCCCCCACTTGAAATTAAAAAACGATTTCCGAGAATATTTGTTGTCTCAATAAGATTGTGCATAAACAAAGGTGTCATGCAACTTGAACATTTACACAA